>NC_051065.1:99966476-100240362 GCF_004664715.2 Peromyscus leucopus | reverse complement strand
GTTAATTTATGTCAGTCAAACACAAGCTAAAATCATTTGGGAAGAGGGAATTGAGAAAATGTCTCCACAAGATTGGTTATAGGCAAGTCTGTCAGGCATTTTCTTGATTAATGATTGATGGGGTGGTGCCAATAAGCATGTATGACCTGGGGAGTTGTAGGATGAAATAAACTCTTCCCAAAGTTGCTTTTGGTCATGGCATCTTATCACAGCCATAGGAACCTTAACTGAGGCAGGTGTTAAGGCACGCAGGGATGACAGAGAGAACAGACAGTGGGCTCTGTCAAAATGGCTTGAAAACAAATGTGTTAAAACTTGTGTTGAGGTGAATTCCTAGGGGAGAAATGGTTTAAGACCAAGTCCTGTGCCTGTGAGTTTCTGGAAGGTTTTAAAGTCTGGCCAACAGCTTACCAAAGGGTTGAAAGGACTGCAAGACAGGGGGGTAGGTTGTCCCCACTCGCCCTTGTTATGGTAGGAGATGTCCTCCTCTGATGGGTGGTAAGCGTTCCTTCCAGTGAGGGACATACTTGGTGACCTCACTGGTTCACTATTAATGTGTAAAATACTCAGGCTTTGGTAAGTACCCTTAATTCCCGGCAGCACCTCAAAGCACCATAAACAGGTGCACATACAGCATGGATGAATACGGGACTAAACAACATAGGTATAAAGGAGCAAGCTTGTCCTAGGCATAGATGACTATATTTTCCAAGAGTATATGTGTATTTCTCCAGTGCAAGAGAATATCCTGGGGATGTATGTATGGCTGGGGCACACCCTGCAAAGCACCTTAGCTTTGCCTAAGGGAGCCATCTGTGAAGGAAGTTATGTATGGTTGGATGAAATGGGGACCTATAATGTTGCCTACCCAGAGTTGAGTGAATATTGACCAGTATAGCCTGCCTGGGGACTATGATGAAATTCTAGAAATCAACAAGGAGTTACAAGAGGTAGAGATTATTTGCTCAGCTTCAAGCTCTTTGAACAGCCCAAATGACCTGTGAAGAAGACATGTATCCTGGAAAATGACTGTGGATTATGGAGAGTTAAATAACTCAGTCACCTCCATCCTTGCTGGGGTACCCCACACTGCTCTTTTAACTGAGCAAGTGATCCAAGTGATGGGCTCGTCCCATGCTGTGGTAGACTTTGCTAATGAATTTTTAGGTATTCCCTCAGCTTCTGGTCCTGAAAATCAACTTGCTGCATTCACTTGGAATGCTCACCAGTGGACCTTCAGAGCATTCCCTCAAGTTTATCTTCACAGTCCTGTTGATCATCCTGGGATGGTGGCCTGGGATCTTGCTTTGTTATCCTGCTCATCCTATGTAAAACATTTTTATTATACAGATGACATAATAAAAGCCCTGGAGTGTTTTTATAGATTGAGAAAAGCACTCAAGATAGATAAAGGTGCACCCAAAGGGATGCGGATGGAGCTGGCTATACCACATGAAAGGTCCAACCAAGTACAGCTGTAAGATTTGTGCCAGTATGACAGTCTGGGAGCAGGTATATTGGGCCTAACAAAGTTGCTGAAAAAGTTTTACAACAGCCTATGTCTGTAAATGTAAAAGACCTGTAGTACTTTTGGGGCTCCTGGAACACTGGTGGATTTCATACCCTATCATCTTAACCTGATAAGGAGGGATACCATATGGGATTGAGACAAAAAAGGCTAAAAATGCTTTCATTCAGACTAAGTTCTTTGCAGGACAAGCTAAACAGAGGTGTGCTCCATTATCCCAGTGTTCCTTTATGTTAGAAATGACCAGAAGCTCAGAGACTGTTGGTGGGGTCTATGGCCAAAAGCACCCTGGGCAAATGGTTGTAATAGGATTGGAGTTTTAGTCATGGAAAAGGGCAGGAGCTCACTGTACAGTGCTAAAAGAGCAATTGTCTGTGTACAAAGCAACAGGAGCGGACTCCATTACTGGGCCCATCTCAGTAACAAGGAAACAAAATACAAAAGTAAAATTAAAAAAAAAAAAAAAGCAGTGTTCAATGAAGGATTAGACTGAAGGCCTTTTAGGGACATCTCTTCCTGGCATGACACAGACTCAAACTCTACAAAGTGGTCTTCTCATCTACAGCAGTGTGGCATGGTATCTGCAGGCCGCCTCATCAGTGCCATGCAGGCTGTCCAGGAACTTAAACCGCTGAGCTCCCTCCATCGAACCAGTCGCTAAGCTAGAGAAAGTGATGGAAAGGACACTACCTGTCCCTGTAGATGCTTGGTGCGTGGATGGTATGAACAGAAGCACCAAGCAACAATGGACAGATGTGTACATATAAGTGAACACAGACACTGTGTGGCCGAAGAAAGAAGGAAAAGTAGCCTTCAAGCAGAGTAAAGAGCATTCTTGGTGATAATAGCTCATGAGACTTGGCCTGTGACGATCTGTATTGATTATTGGGTTGTGTTCAGAGGCCATGTTTTATGGGTAGCCCAGTGGAAAAGGAGGAACTGGCTCGTCTTGGGTTGGCTATTGCAGGGACAACAGATGTGAAAGGAAATACACAATGGAGTTCAACAGGAATCAGGACCCCGGGGTAGTTTTCTGTGTGGTAGCCCATCGAATGCCCTAAAATCAGGAAGCAATTGCCCATTGGTCATCTGCTCTCAGGTGCCGCTAGAGGCTGCTCATTGGGTTCATGTAAAATATGGTCACAGAGGAGCCAGCACAGGATGGGAATAGCCGAAGCAGTTGGCATTACAGTAAAATATTTTGATATCCTGTATGTCCAGTCACACGAGGACTTCATGGATGAATGCTATGATGGAGCATGTTTATCCACATGAAGTTTACTCTTACTGTTGAGGATTCTCACAAGCACACAGAACCCTTCGAACCCTACAGACCTTGAGAGAGACCCACAGTCTCTTCCCAGAGTTCTGTCTCTCTCCTTTAATCCAGAGACACCGTCATACAGGGAGCATTGGAGGCTTCAGGACTCACTGCATTTTCTGCTCAACCTTCATCTCTCTGGTGGGTTGGCTGTCTCTTTCCTCAGCCTCGTGACACACTGAACTCATTTGACCCATTGTTTGACCTTTGAAGCATTTGCCTCTGTCTCTTCCTCCCTCATTTTTGAGTTTCTTGCTCCTCTTGGCTTTTGCTCACAATACTTTCTTCCATCTTCTGCTTCTCCCCTTTCCACTAACTTCACTTTCAAGCCTGAATTCTCAGTGTGATTACTTTCTCCTTTCTTGGATGTTGCATATCTTTTAATACTCTCCGCATTTGTTTTGGGCACCTTAACTCCCGTTCTTCACTCTGTACTGAGACTTTCCTGTCTCTAGCACACACCGCTCTCCTATGTCCAGACCCATGCAGACAGTGGATTCCTTGAGGTATGGAGCTCATGATGTTAATACTCTGCTCAGACTCCCTCAGGTCCCTTTCTAGAATTTCTGTGTGTCATAGTCCTCCTCCTTACTCCATGGCCTACTATCGTGGTTGTTTCTCAGAGGGCTCTCTTTGGGTCCCTGGTATTGCTTTGCCTGAATGCGTTGAAAGTTGCATCTTCTTGGATGCTATGTGTCCCCCATTTCCCTGCCTGTCCTGTTACAGTGACCATTGGGTATAGATTGTGAAAGACTCATTCCTTGCATGATATAGTTAGTACACCAACTGCAGGAGGTAGAGGTCAAAGTGGAGTTAGAGGTTATGAGAATATTTCATAACTGAGCACAGTGTATCTGAGGATAAAAGGGAGAGAAAGAGTAGACAGAGAAAATTCATAGAGCATGAGGCATGTCTGACTCAATGAAGAGAGGAAGAAGAAAGGAGAACTGGACAGAATGAATCTTAGACAGAGCCTGTATGGCTCTGAGAACATTCTGGAAAGTCCAATGTGGGGTTCCAATGCAGAGGTTGCTTGTAGAGAAGGCTCAAAAGTGAGTCATGTAACCCTATATGTGTAGAGTTATTAGCTAGAGGCTGCCTGGGAGGTGTGTGCTCTCAGCTAGTTGTTCTGCTAATAGCTCTCAGCTTAACACACCTGTAGAAGATTCTCTCTAGAAGAGAGATCTGAAATACTCCCTTCTGTGGCTCTACAAGTGTAAGCAGTAATGTGGTTCTTGCCCATCAGAGCTCTCTAGGGCCCAGGCTAAAGCTTACACTCTGGAATATTTGCCTGAGATCACATCCTTGTCTGATCTCTGCCCGCTCCTCATCTAGCCTCCCCACACCCTTACTAATCTCCACTAGAAGTAGTACTTCCTTTATTAGTCAGCTGCAGGTGAATTCATATGACCTAATTGAAGGCAGACAAGTCTATCATGCTATTTTTTTTCCCCCAGAAACTGTAACTGCATGAAAACTGAACACAATCATATTTTGTGGGGAGCAGATAAGTCCCTGAGCGAATGTTTATAGTTATCAAGGCACAGCCTCAGGCACATGCGAATGCCAAGGTTTTTTCTCAGTCAGGCCCAGATGAAATGGCAAAACCTTCTTCTGGTCCAAGTATGGATGTTTATGAAAGGTTGACATGTAGCTAAAACCAGTAACTGGAGAGTGTGCGGACTGTAGCTTCCTCCTCCTGGATTATGAAACCTGAGACTGTTTCTCCACAGACACCACTACTGAGATTAGTTTACCTCATCTTCCTCATTCCTCTGTATATAATAAATGTCTGAGTTTTCTGGGGTGATCTTGGTGCATTCTCCACCAGAGTGCATGGCCCACCAGATCCCAGCTTTGCTGTGTGAGTGTCTGCCATTTCTTCATTCCCCGATACCACAGTTAGGTCAACCCCTAAAGCCCAGCAGGCCACATCAATCTTCTCATTTAGAATTTTCACTGGTCATAGCAAGCTGAACCTCCGTTCACCAGTCACTCAAGCCTGAAATCAGCGTTCGTCCTTCATTCTGCCTATCTTTGCTTTCCCACCTAGTTATAATAAACACTAGTTTCACTTATTACATTTTCTCAGATCTATCTGGGTATGGTGGGTTGTGCCTGTAATCTCCCTTATGCAGGAGGATTAGAAGTTGACGTTCAGCCTAGGCTACATAGAGAGACTGTTCCCAAATTTTCCTTTGAAGTTTCTCGGCAATTCTCCTGTGCTGGTGAGTTTTGACTATCAACTTGACACAACCTGGAATCAACTGGGAAGAAGGCCTCAGATGAGGGGATATGTCTGCCGTGGGCATGTAGGAAGACCCAGCCTCTTGTGCGCAGCATCGTTTTGTGGCTAGGCCCTGAGCTGTGTGAGTGAGGAAGCTGAGGAGAAGCACCCGAGAGAAAAGCAGGTGTGGATCTGTGTGTTCATTTTTCTCTCTGCTCTCCATGTGGATATGATGGAGCTAGCTGCTTGAATTTCTCCCTCAACTTCCTCTCGGTGCTGGACAATAACCTGGAATTGGAAGACAAAGAAACAGTTTCTCCCTAAGCTGCTTTTGTCCACGTGTTTTACCATAACAGAAGTGAAGTCAGAACACCTTTCTGACCTGTGGATTCTTCCTTGCCACCTTTATGCTAGTGAATCCCTACCAGGACTCCTTGCCCAACCCATTTTCCACAGCACTTGGTGTCTGGAGAAGCAGAAACCCATAAATCATTGCAAGACTAAAGTGCTCATTCTGGAGGTGGCAAGCTGGCTTTCTATTTTTGAGTGTGAAATGGGATTTACTTTTAGAGAAAGCCACTACTTTGTCCTGGGAAGAACCTTTCAAGTTGTCTCTTTTTGGTTGGAGTCTCTTCTTTAAGGAGGAGTCAACCGACTGCTTTTGCAGAAGCCAGTGTGATTGGTAGGTATACTCTTTGGCTAACAGAAGCCTTGATATGATTTTACATAGCATTCCTTGTTTTAGGTAGAGGTGAAGGTCTTGGATACTAGTGTATAGCAGTCTTTGTTTTAGGTAAAGGTGAAGGCCTTGATACAGCATAGTAGCATTCCTTGTTTTAGGTAGGCTACTTGGACTAGGTAGCAGGTTTTAGGTACTGAAGAACTTGGACATGTATTGGTAGCAGTCCTTGCTTTAGGTAGAGGTGTTCAAAGGGTCTAAGTTGGGCCAGGGAAGCAACGGAAGGAGGCTCTTCCTTAAGTTTATGCCCAATCATGGTTTCTCTCACCCACTCATGTGAGTTGTCTTGCCTTTAAGAACTTCTAAAGATGAAACAACTACTTTGTGCCTTCCCCCTCTACTTGAATAGACATTTATTAGATGAAATTGAAATGAAGATCAAGGCAAGCAAATGTTCTGTACCTCAAACTTGTGGGAGTTGTGTGTGTTTTTAGAAGCAGTCAGAGGATTATCAAGGCTCAGCTTAAGACTCTAGCCACAGCCCTTCCCCACCCTAAACTATCATGTGTGACATCCTTTGCATAGACTTCCGCTTCCATCCTCACTCCCCAGAGTCCTTTGCTTATGGCAGCCATTTAGTATTTTGGTCTCTTTGGTAATTGGACTCACTATCTCTTGCAGCAGAATGCTTACATTGCAACTTGAAAGGTTAGAAAAACTGATATTCTTCCCATTTGATAAAAAAAAAAAAGCAGTTAGCATTTAACTTGAATTTAGTTGGATTACTCGGTCTGTAGAATTGTGCTCCAGCTCGCTTACTTTTAGAGCAAGAAGCAGCTTTCTGGTCCTGTTTATCAGTCAGCGTGAGATGAGTGGTTTTTTTTTTTTTTTTTGTTAACCCTGTGATAATTTTTCTGTGGTCACAAGTGCAAAAGAAAAATGACTTTCACTCAGATCCAAATGGCTAAGAAAGAAAGATCAGGAGGAAGTGTGTGTTTGTGTGTGTGTGTGTGTGTGTGTGTGTGTGTGTGCTCGCACTCGTGCATGCATGCAAGGTTTGGGAGCATTTATCTCACAGTAGTCACAGATAGCCTGGACGAAGTAGAGAAATAACCATTTGTTGTATTCAGCCTATAATAGGTGATTAACTATTTCCATAGCTTGTGGTTGGTGACAAACCTCTTCTAACATGTTTGTGCAAAAGTATAATTTAATAGATGTGTGATGCGTATTCTCCACTGTATCAGTGAATTTGGTGGAAACGCACCTCTGTGTGCCTCTATGAGGGTGTTTCCAAAGAGGGTTAAGTGAATGGCACCACACCACAGGCTGGGACCCGGACTGAACTAGAAAGTAAAAGTGATCGGACTACCAGCATTTATCGCCCTCATTTTCTACCTGTGGAGGCAATGTGACAGCGGTCTCAGGCTCTCACTTCTCCACCTTCTCAGACACGATGGACTGTGCCCTCAAACTGTGAGATAAAATAAACCCACTCTCCCTTAAATTGCTTTTGCAGGTGTTTTGTCACAGTAAGAAAATCAACTAGTACAAGGACAAAACAAACAAACAAACAAACAAACAAACAAACAAACCAAAACCCCAAACCCAACCAACCAACTAAGCAAACAAACAAATCACACCAGCCAAAGTTAAGGATATATAGTTTAACTTCAAAGGCAATTTCGGATGCTTGGTTTATTTAAAGCTTAATATTAAGTGAGCTATTAAGTTAGCAGTGCCCCACAGCTATGCGTACTGCCTTTCATTTGAGCTGAGGATGCGTTATCCGAAGTAGAACACCGAAAAAAGGCGGTGATTGGGTTGCAGATTCATAGAGATCCTTAAACCAAACCTGGAATGGCTTTGTTTCCCACTCAGCAGGACAGAGCCCTGAGCTGAATACATGCTAGGCAAGTGCTCTACCGTTAAGCTATATGCCTTCATGCTGCAGGTAAAACTAAAATCATGCATACTGACAATTTCTGAATGGTCTTACGTTTAGTTGGGAAAGGAAAGATTATATTTAAATGTACTACAAGCACTGTGGGTAAATAGTGATGATGACGGTGCCCTCCGCCCTGTCTGCTGCCTCTGAAATTTGGCAAATCAGAGGGACTCCGAGAGTTAAAATGTAGAATCTAGTCCATGCTGTGTGAAGAGAGAGATTCTGTGTTAGATTAAATATGTATTAAATGAATATGGAAGAAAACATCCATTATAGAGGTGGAACACGGGGAAAAATGAGTCATAGGGGAAATGATCCATCATGCCTAGCTGGGCTCCATTCAAGGAGGAAGAGATCTGAAGCGATGGAGTTTTGCAGATAGACAAGGATATTCCTATTCTGATCATACCTTAATGCCATTAGGTGCCCAAATGGTCTCTTTCCTGGCCCCCTAAATCTGTGTTCACTAAACAATCTTGTTGTGAGCTTGCTTCCCTCATGGGCTTGCTTACATGGAGAGAATGGGCTGGTTGAGCCATCTGAGGACTCTGGGATCTGTGATAGTAATGACGCCCATCATAACTGAGCCTGGTGGCTCTGCACCCTTGAGCTTGGCTAATGCAAAAGGGTCACTTGTTCACTTGCTGTGCTTACAGAGCCCAGCTTTAGAAATCAAAAAGCTGCAGGCTGGGAATATAGCTTAGTGGGAATTATAACTTAGCTTAACTATTGCCAACTGAGTGGGCAGGAGGGCCTGAATTCAAATTCTCAAAACCCACATGAAATACTGGATGTGGCCGTGTGGGAGCCTGTAACCCTGGTGCTGTGGGAGACAAAGACACTTAAGAATGTTGCTTGCTTGATAGCCATCCCCTAGCTCCAGGTTCAGTGAGAGACCCTGTCTCAAGGGAATGGTTGTGTAGGATGTGGTGTTCCCCCTGGCCGGCTTGTGTGCATGTCTACGCAGACAGGTTTTCTGGAGAGGTGGGTTTCTGTATGGCAACAGGATCAGTTTCTGTGTATCCTGTAGATCAGGGCAGGGGATTTTGGGGTCGGCGTTATCACAACAGCTCTACACTAGCATTCGGTGTGACTCCCTACAGTAGACTCAGAGCTATTTCTGCTTTATCTTATTCTACCCTCCTAGTAAACAGCGAGGCACGTTTCATTGTGCTTAGCCATTCTCCATACAGGGAAACGAAAGCTCCACAAAGTCAAACACTGACCACAGGTCAATAAACGGCAGAAGTAGGATTCAAAGCCAATGCATCTCTCTGCATCCCCCCTAGCTACTCTCTTCACACGCAGTAAATTTGCAAAAATGAGCTGTGCGGAGATCTAGCTCCAGCTGAGATCAAAGTGATCAAAATCATCTCATGTAAAAGTTTAACAAAATCATTTCCGTTTGTTTTTTTTTCTGCCTTCATGTGGGCTTCCTTGGTGCATCACTAAAATGCCCATAAAGAATTTAGCACCAATATCTGATTCTTTAGAGCCTAGCATTTGTTTTCCGTTCCTGGCCGGGTATCCATTATCGAGAGCGGGCCTCTGGTAGTCCCAGTGCACTGTACACCACACACACGTGCCACCCATTTGGGTGAATCACACTCACTGCAGAGCCAAGGCAAATGTCAGTCACTGGGTTGGCAATCCACACTTGCAGTTTTCAGAAATTTCCTGTGAAATCCTGCTTCATTCAAGCGTCTTTTCTCAGTCAGTTATAGGATGTGGTTGCATTCCTCAAATGAAGATTTGAAAATAAAAAGCCCTATTCATATCCAGTCACACACACACACACATACAAACCATTTAAAAGCCACCTCCTTGAAATAGATGCTAAATTTTAAAGGCACAACTGTGCTAACTCTTAGACAACTGAGAAAATAAAGGAGTGTTTGAAGAATATAGTCCTATGCAAATATGGGCAAATGTTGGAATTATTAAAATCTGCACAGAATCTTTAGAACCCCACTTAATGTGATAAAAATCATTAATGGTGAATAATTGATTATCCAGAAGAACACAAACCCAAATCAATGATAAATGCTTTGGAAAGAGAACTGAACTTGTCTGTCAAATTCCAGGCTGGAGAGATAAGGACACAAGCAGGAGAGAGAAACAGAGCTGACACTTCTTGTCAGTACCGAATGCAAATCCATTAACCCCTAGCAAAGGCCACTAGGTACCAGGTACACCAAGGCAATGTCTCACAGCTGCTCTTCAACCAGCCCTCCACTGAACCCATGCAGCCCACATCAACACTTTACCCAAATTTCCTATTTTAGGATCCACACCCCCAAGCCCACATAAATAGTAAAGGAAAAACAAATTCTAACCCAGGCCATCTGATTCTCAGTCAAAACTGTCTATTCACTGTGACAGGCCACCTTCCAAACAGATTATGCCAACTGAATCTTTGTCTTCCAACCCTGGCAACTACCACTTCAGAACTGATTAACCTTCTGTGTGTCTCTTCACAGACGGAGTGAGCAGCTGAAGAGGCCAGTCTTTTCACAGTGTCTGTCAGTCCCAGGGGCACCTTGTGTGGGACTTCCTGACCACCCCACAGGATGGAACCTTGAGATTAGGCATGGCAGCCTCTCTGCATTTCTGATAATGGGCCTGTACCTTCTCTTGGTCTGAAAATTTTGGAAAAACCTATCTTCTTGTTTGGGGAGCTTATAGAAATAATTCCGGGCCTTGTTTCTTCTAAGTTAAGGCAGAGGCTCAGCACTTAGTTGACTGTCTCAGATTTTCTTTTGTGTCTAGACACACCTCACACAGAATCGAATCTCACCACATGTGGATAGAAAAGCCAACGTTCCCTGCTTTCCTCCTAGGAGTAAGATAAGGTTTATCCCTAAAGATGGAGGCCAGAGGATTACCCAAATCACCAAATGGAGAGGATTAGAGCTGCCCACCCCAGACTCAGAGACCTGCATTGTGGGTTTGACCCTGAGAAAGGATTTGTGGATCTATCTCACACAGTCGCTGGCAGAATCAGGATTAGAGCACCTCAATTTCTCATTTGTACTTCAGCTCTCAGATAACGTCCCACCCTGGGAATTGATGTTCCATATCCTAGAAGACCAGGCAGGCCTGCACGAACGGTTTTTGTGCTTATTGTTATATGGCTGTCAGACCCTTTTATCTTCAATCTCCAACATGGAAGAAGCATCAGAGCATCAGTTACTTCTATGGAGTTCAATAAAACTATCAAAGGGTAGAGATTATGTGTATTAGTCAATAGAAAAATATTGAACATTAACTCCAGCTAAGGTGGTTGCTTACTACCAAGCAGGATAAAATGGCAGGCACAGCTATCATTTATTAAGTGTGTGCCTGCTCTTTGTTGACAGGGTCCTAACAGCTCTGTAAACACAATGCCTTCACAGCAAGGTTACAAGGTAGATAGTGTCCTATTGTGCGGAAGAAACCAGAGACTTAGCAGGTGAGTCAATGCTCTAGGTTAATTATGCCATCAATTGAAGACAGAGATTAGAACTCTGGTTTAAGACCCTGTAAATGCTCTGTGCTATGTACATCTGACAGCCTTCCAGCTTATATAGAGTGATGGACATGTATGAGGAGAATCTATGAGGAAGTAAAATAGATAAAAAATTAGTTCATATAGTTATTTAATGTATGAAGTATTTATATACTGTGGTAAGTGTTGTCGATCCTTCTTGGGTTACTGTGTCAACTTAGGACACAGTGTGTCCAGTAGACTCAGGGAGAGTAGACATTTGCCTTGTAAACTCAAACAAAATGAAATAAGACATTTTTTTTTTGGGTCTGGGTCTGATTTGGAAATTGTCAAAAGTCATTAATGGCACAACCCAGGGAATGAGTTGTATGGTTAAGCTGGGTAATAGAGTTAAAAATTAATAAAGGAAAGAAAATAAAGTATGATCATAAAATAATAAGATGTAATTTGTGCTCAGGATTGTTTGTTACCCAGTCAGCATTTACTATCTTGTTGTTATATGTCATATGCATGTAAGAGGGCTTCCCAGTAAGAAGGAAACTACATTTAATACCCACTGAATAGCTGGGAAGCAGAGACAAGAAGACCAGAGTTCCAGGTCATCCTTAGTTACATAGTGACTTGAAGGCCATCCTGGCCTACATGGAATCCTATGTATAAAAGTAAATAAGTGAATAAATAGAAATTAAAAAATAAATTGAATGGTAAAAAATGAGCTAAAAGCAAGTGTTTTAATTTTTAGACATATATCTTGGTGATTTCACACACACACACACACACACACACACACACACACACACACAAGCTGCATTTCTCTCTATTATCTCTCTCATCCATTTTCACACTACCATTGAATCCCATTTCCCCATTAAGTGTCCTCTTATTTTAAGGTCCCTTCTGTTTGTTTTGATTTTTGGTAAGTTTAATTATGGTTGCCTGTGTGAGCATGGTGGAGGATTATGACAGTGAGCTTTGAAGGCTCAGATGGGTGAAGAGTCTAACTGATAATCATTGAGCCCTACTGTGTGCATGGTGAACTTGACCTTGACTTTCAGTTGTCTTCCTTTTGAAAAAAGACAAAACTGAACACCTTTGAGAAAAGTACAAAAGCATAACATTTAAAAAAACGAAAGCTCAAGCTTTAAGATTGTAAATAACTAGCTATTAAGAAGCACAAAGGACTAGAAAGGGATAGATGAATGATGGAAATGTCTGGGTTATTCAGAAGAGTATTTTCAATCAAACTTCTCACGAGCATTCAAGACAATCCCTAAGAGTTCACAGGATGTTGAAACTTCCATTTCCACTCATTTTCTAAATTCTGCTTTTTAAGGTTTCTGTTTTGGTTCATATTTTATAATCTATACAGTCTATGAGTTTGATATTACACAGACATTATTCATATACATATATATATATAATCATAAGTGTAATGAAAGTATATATATATAAATATTGACATGTTCATTGTTGAGGAGGTGTGCAATCGCAATACTTTAGGGAAATGCTCTAGACCCATGCAGGAGAGACTAAGTGGAAGAACTCCCATCTCATTACTAACAAGGCCTGACTCAGCTTAGCTCTCAAGATCAGGCACAGTCAGGGTGGAATGGCTGTAGACAGGCAGCAAACTCAATGGAGACAACAGAATTCCATCAACAGCAGAGCCTTAGTGATTGATTGTTTTCTATAACGGACCAGGAGGGACCTGGGGATGACTTTTAGTGGTTTGTGTGTTTCTATTTTGGAGTCATTCATATTCTCTTATCTTAGTAAGACTCGAGCCTATAGAGAGAAGGCAAGATGGAGTAGCTTAGAGTGACATTCAGATAGCCAGACTTATAGCCTTTGTGAACTATGAGATGGACTTGATGTAGTCGAGTAAGCTGCCCCTGCTGAGTGAAAGTAGCCCTCAGTCTAAAGGGCTCCACTTTCAGGTGGGGATACAAGCATGACTCTCCTGAGACAAGGCATAGTTGTCTCATAGTTGCATAGTTAAAAAGCTCCTTGATCTTCAGGGCTGGGACTTTTGCTAATGGTATGCCTTTACTAACTAGTCTAGGAAAGTCATTAGGATGCCAGTTATGACTTATAGAATACAAAAATTCTCACAACATGAAGAGTGACTATTAGCATTGAGAAACCTTAGTGAGGTAGGGGAGTGTGTAGTGGGTAGCTGTTGCAGCTTTGACCTTGAAACACTACCCCTAGTGTGACAGCAGGTAACTGCCACACCTGCCTAAAATCTGCCCCTGGGGCATGGCTGAGAGGGAGCCCCTTAAGACTCAAGGTGCTACATGCTTGCCCCTTCTGATACCTCATGGTCCTGGAAGCTGGATGATACCTCATCTCTCCCGGATCCTGTAACCAACCCCTATTGGCTGTAAGTTACCACAGAAATAAACCTCTCTAGATTGCCAGATAAATTAGGTGAAATTGCCTCGTTAATTACAGTAACAGGAGTGTGTGGACAGCAAGGTTTGGAAGACCTTAAAAAAGGTGCAGAGTTGGTCTATGGAATGGACACAGTTAATAGAAGGCTAGAAAGCCCTTGGCTGAGGCTGGTGAAATCTGGCCATTGGCACTGGTCAGAAGCAATCAAGAAGGTCTGAGGGTGATTTATGACTCATCAGAATACTAAAACATACCCCTGTGGTGAGATTTAAGATACTAATGAGACATATGACATATGAAGTTGTATGTAGAACTACAAGTTACATAGCATGAGCAAGAAGGTCAACACTATGTAAGTTACCCAGAAAGACCATGCAGTGTAACACAAAGCCCAATGCTTTGTACAGCACTGCCATTGAACAACTAAATCCTCTCTCTCTTGCTTTAGCCTGCTTCTTCCTTTGGAAGTGTATCTTAAGAAATGGTTTCTGCTTCTACCGCAGCTGGTGTCTCTGTTCAGTTCTCTGTTACAGGACTTAAGAACTCGGAACCCCTTTGGAGGTACCCTGAGAACGCTGCTGTCTCTTCAACGTCATTAGAGCATCATCTGGTCCATCCCCACATTTAGTTAGCCAACCAAGGTACCTGGTATTAGAGTAAGCATCTCATCCATGTAGGACACGAGGATAGTCCAGTGTTTTCTGAGCCAGCCTAAATTTTAGCCAGGCTCAAAAGGAGGACATGGTACTTTAGAACACAAAAATACCTTGTTTAGTAAGTGACATAACAATAGTAATGGCCATTGAGAGAAAACCAAGTCTTTTGGTTAAGAGGATGAAATCTCTGGCCTGGATGGAACACGGCAAGCAACTCCAAACATAAATGAGTTAATCCAGTTTAGCCTATCAATTATCTGGCCAAGGGACCACCCTTCAGAAAGGTAGACTATCCCTAGGATAGTCAGGCTTGTCTTAAGCCACTATAAAGAGATAGGCAGAATAGTTATCCCTTTATGTACGTTAATGTGCTTTCTTTCCCAGAATGCACCCGCCCCCAGCCATGCTTGAGCTGCTATGAGGCTCTTGCTGGGTCTGTCCATCTTTGAGTCTTGACTCAAAAAGGCTAGCAGTTTCTTTTTTGGGTCTTCCTTTCCAGTACTGGCCAGAGAGAGAGCCCATGTGTGCCTTTTCTGGGACTCTGGACTTCTCACTCTTTCCCCCAAGGGCTCTTCTCTGTCATGTGCTGCTGTTTTCTTTGTGGCTGCCCTCCATGCTGGCGTAATTCAACCGACATGTCTGTTTTCCCCTCTCTCCTGCATTCTCCTCCTCCAGGCAGCTGCTGACATTTACAGCTTGCCTGCCCGGAGATTTTCCTTGAAACTCTAATAAAACTGTCCGCTTTGAATAAACTTTGGGTTTGCTTGATTTTCAAACCGTTCCTGCCTTTTAACTCTTTAATCCAGCCTGTTCTTGTATCCCTAGGTGGTGTCAGAAGGAATGTAAATTCCATGTGACATGTTAGCATTTCTTTCCCTTTTTGTATAGAACCTTGGTGTGTGTGTGTGTGGGTGTGTGTGTGTGTGTGTGTGTGTGGTAGGGTGGCAGAGAGGAGAGAGAGAGAGAGAGAGAGAGAGAGAGAGAGAGAGAGAGAATTGAAGAGGTTTGATGTGGCTGGGTGTGATTTTGCAAGTTTGCACACTCAGGGCTAAGGGTGGCATTTGAGCGTTGACGTCGTATCTCAGCTCGCGCGTGCATGAGAGTGCAACAGCTGCAGTGTATATAGACATTTGGGTCTAGCGTTTGGCTTCCTGGATCTTCAACTACTTGCCTGTCAGCTAAGCCTTTGGGGCATTTTCTCCATTAAATGATGAACTGTGGCGTCTCTCGCCCTTCCCATCACCCCACTGTAGCGCGCGATAGGTAGCACAGCTACTCCACACTTCTTATGGTTGGGGTGGCTCTTTCGATATTGCTTACAGGGAAGTAGGCACTTCTAGTCACACATGCTGGAGCAAGTCAGTAAGGAGGCATTCCCTCGTGGCTTCTGGCTTCAGTACCGCATGCCGCCCACGCACTGACTGTTCGTATCAGTTGGTTCGATTGTTTCGCACGGTTGTCCCTCAGGACTCTCCCCCTTCGTGAGGGAGCTGTGACCCGAGAACTGTATGGCATCTGAAATCTAACGCACCATCTCGCCTCTCACGAGATATGGTTCGGTGGAGGCGACTAGAACTCGACGTTTCATCAGCAGCAACAACACACTACCCCTCAAGCAATGTCTGCAAAGAGAGAGTGGGCAGTGTTGTATTGTGTTACATGGATGAATTATATGTAATTTCTAAAAGATATCTAAATTCATCACATCTTGGCGATTTTAGACGGGTCATATGAGGCATATATCATATTGTAATGAACTATTCCATTTTGCTTATTCTACAACAGGTGGGACAGCGACACGCCCTATATGTTAGAATATATAGTGAGAGATAAATCATCTTGTAATGGCCCCTACTCGCTGTCATCGGTGGATAGCTCTTTCGCAGCGTGCTTGTTCTCATAGCTAGTGCTTGCAAAGTGCGCTGTTTCTTGCTAGTGTCTTCTTCGCACTGCTAACCGTGAAGCACAACATGATAGCAATGATGGCTTCCCCGCAAACGCGCAAACACTATATAAGTCAGCTCTTTATACTTGTATATATATACATGCACATTTTCACGCGAAGACTCTTATACAGAGCGCCTGTCTCGTTATTAAGTTGCGCGTACTACAGTTAATACAGGCGATGTGTCTCACCGTTGAAGCGGATGCGTCCTGGCCAGTGTATACGCACTCTCGCAACACTTGTGAAATGTATGCACTAGGCCGGGTAAGCCTTTCTTTCTATGCCTGCCTCGACTCAGAGAAATGCACTCCTCTTGAGACCTTGATATGCCTCAAGTTTCTGGTAAGACCCCCAGCAGACAGGCTCACCTCAGGTAATACGGCCCCCTTGCCCCCTTGCTTGCCTATGTCAATGGGCGGGGGCACCCAGTTGTCGATTGTTTGTCTTGGAGAGGTGGTGGGGCGTCAAGAGTGGTATGGCTCAGCTAGATGTACCGATCCTACCCTTTACGCCCCTCCTGGGCTGTCTCGTTCGTAGTGCAATTCAGTGATACTCTCGTTCTTGTGGTGTTGAGAGTCTTTGAGACAACCGAAGAGCACACAGCCGATGGCGTGCTTGCTCGCTACTTTCTAGCAAATTTCTGAAGTGAGTAGTAGCAACATGGTGATTGACACACGCTCAGGTGTACTGCACACGCGAACAGGAGTGAAGCTCGAACAAGTGATTATACTATGAAAAGAGGACACAATACTGTGTTAGACAGAGGACAGATCTATAATAGATGAGTTTTCACCAGAAGCTCTAGTAGTAGAGTGAGGGCATAGTAGATTTTGACTGTTTCATCTCTTCGCGACAGTGAAGCAGCTGGCTCCTTAGCCACTCTAGGAACAATAGACCCACATCTTACGACAGTGTTGTATCACTTGAACACCTATCACTGATCCTGCTGGCCCCCGAAGCCTGGAAGCCCTGGCCCTGATATCCACCCCTGCTCGCTCTGTATTCTTCGACATTCATATGTTACGTCTCCAGGGGAGGTGAGCTATCAAACTAATATATGAAAGATGTATCTCGCTCTGCAGCCCTCAGGTGAGCTGAGAATTCAGTAGTTATCATTTTTGAAGAGCGAGTGGAATAATGTCTGAGACTACAGGAGAGCTGAATAGATATAAGCTACTGAGAAAGCGCGGAGAGCACATCATCAGATAGAAGCACTCTCTCTCACGTCCCTTCTCTGTTGTGAAAATTGGTTTATTTCTCAGATAACGTCTGCCTATATCTACCTCAGTTAATCAGCTCCATAGTTTCATAAAGACGCAGGCAGTGCAATTACTATATTAGTATAAAGTAATACCTCACGACAGTGCTAGCATGGGATAGGTCTCCTAGGCTGCGCACTCGCAACCACATTGCTTTAAAAATCTCATCCAGCCGACCATTGAGATAAAAAGTAAACTTTGTGCCATCGCCAATTTCACTCTGGATAATACTGGTGTAAATGTTTTAAACCCTGAGCTCGAAACTCCACACACTTTCAGGGTCGCTGCATGGCAGGGTCTGGCACTCAGCTGGTGCCAGCGTTGCCAAGTTCTGCGCACTATACTAGTCACTCAATGGTGTTATAAATTAGGGCAGTAGGAATATGGCTGCATAGCAAATCTAGGACATCCCTATACGACATAGGATACCAATCATGATATCCGTGTTGTACATGTCTCTTACAGACCTTAACTTAGCAGAGCTTAGCACTAACTCGGGTCCTGAAGAATCTAGACTTTCGAAAATCAAAAAACAATACTACGCATCTTGCATCCTGTGTCGTCCTTGCTATTTATAATAACTTGGATTCTTGCTCACTCGCGAGTCTCTCTCGATCCTCCCTTTCAATTAGGCTTCAGCAGGGAAGCGACGAGTGGTCCACCAGATGGCTGCCCTGACTTGTAGACTTTGGGTAAAGCCTTGTGTCTCTAGTTAACCAAAGCGTGAAACTACTGCATAGATTCACAGAGGTATGCAAAGAACACCTAGATACCCTGAATGGTCTTACTCTTTCACCAATTACGTGTGTGGAATCTTACTCTTTCTGCCGATTGAGTGACTTCAAGCAAGAAGTTAGGCCTCGCACTAGCATCCGAGTCTGGGTGTGTCTCATAGGCAGCGGCAGAGATATACTGTAGACCACGTTGCTATACTGACGACCAGAAGTTCCGGAACGAGCATATACCTGCCTAGTTAGTAACCGCGGAATCGCCCAAACGCTGGACTGGGTCCTGAGGATGAGCACTAGCATGGAGCACGACGATTAGCTCACGCCTTATGAGCCCCCGGATGCCAAATGACGCACGTGCTTGGTTCTCTTACCTACTACTCTCGTACCGGCGGATATACATCAGGCGACATAACGAGAGCATAGAGACTGTCTCGACTCCACTATTTTAGATACCATAGTAATATTGGCAATACTCTGATCCGTCTGCATACACTAGCATTCTCTCTGCTTCTGTCCAGTTGTTTTGCTAGTAAGTCCATTTCCCCTCATTCACACCCGGAACGAACAAAATCACGTATTACAAGCAAGAGCCACCATATACTGAATATTCTACTCATATCGCGTCTCTATCACAGAAGAATATTTTGTATGAAATCTTTTCTCTGTGATTCTTGCATATAGGCCATTCTCCTGAGTAGATACTCTACAAGAACCAAAAACACACAACACGATGTCAGCACACTGTTGTCTTTGCACGCTCGCCGAGCCATATACACCAGTTAATATCGCGAGGGTGACTACGATATCTCTCTGAAAAAGACCCATGTCTCGAATATATCTGCCCCTCTTTAATTTCTGAGTCCTCCTTGAGGTTTCTGAAAGAACAATATCTATGTGCCTGATTCAGACTGGCGCAACGCTGGCTCCAGCACACAGATCCTCACAGGTCAAAGCTCGGCTATAGTTTGGTTGTGTTCAAACGCCCGATCCAGAGTTGCACCATGACGTGGGCCATTTGAAGGAACAGTGCTCAGTGTCGCCACGCCGCACCTGCAGAGCAGACGGTATATCTTTGTCGCGAGCGCACTGAAAGGTAATGTGGGAACTGTTGTAAACTGGAGCATCTTGATATATCCTTAAATCACGTTATGCTCCTCATATCGGCATATATTCATGCGAGATTATTAGCACCTCGCACATGCCGGACCCACCCAGGACCTCAGCCAGAATCCAGCTTGTGGGTAGTAATTCAACGCTAGAGGACGCCTCTGTCGCAGTGACCGGGTCTCCCAGAGAGGACCATACGGACTAGCAGGAAGCAGAGGACAGAGCTTTACCCACGCACTTACGACCAGCCGAAGAGGAGAGCATGGATCTCACGGCCATACAGGGACAGTCGTACACGTGAGCCAAGCTGCGGAGACCCTCTCGCAATCGAGGACTCAGGTAGCCGTACGTGATAGACGGACACTGTGAGCTCATCTCATCCCATCACTTGAGGTCAGACGTACTGCAGAATGTTTCGCATGCTATCACTTACACCCTCCTTTGAGACCTGCCAAATCGCGTTATCCCTGGTTGAGAGGACTAGCACCATCCCTTCTGTAATCTTGCAAACTACCCTTAAAAACGACGCGAGTTGAGAAGCGGACGGTATTCGCCCCCAGACGCGAGTCACCATTGCCCATATGTTACGTGCGGCTCTTAGAGATCTGTGTTCCATCTCTCAAGGCACACGCCCTTGCGTAGGTAAGAGTGTACACTACCAGGACCTATAGATGTTAGTGCGCCGTCCTCCTCATGTGAGCTCTCGAAATGATATCAAGGGGATATTTCACCTCGCGAACACGCCTGAGTTGTATAACTCGCTTCTTTGTGAACGCTCTCCAGAGTCGGATCCCGCACAGTGGCTCCATTTTTGGAGCTCAGCTCCAGCCCATCCTTCAACAGGCTCCCTGCCACCACATATGCGCACAAGCCTCTGTTGTAGTCCGTATATCAGTAATTTCTCCTGGCTCACCACCCTTTGTTAAATACATTATAATGTAAAGGTTCTTCGAGTGATGGCTAAGAGCTTTTTGGATCAGCAATGAGAGGCTGTGACGAGCAAGCATTCTCGAGGAGTTGGAAGTTAGGCTCTGACATCACCTTATATCAGATGTATTTTGCAGCCAAGCCTCCCCATTCCTACACTCTAAGGTCTCCAAGCTTCTCGAGTGACTATACACATTTTGCATTTGCAAGTGCTCGAAGAAGAGACTCTCCAACCAGTGGAGCTTCCTGTGCAAGTCATGCATGCAGGTAGCTCCAGGAATGCAGGGGTGGGCTTTTCATGGTGCAACTGCCTCTGACTCTCACACCCTGGAGTAACTGCAATCAACTCACTGGCTCACCAGGCTAGCCACTTATTCACGTCTCCAGGAAGTCATACACCCCCTCCCCGTCTGCCTGTCCCTTGATAGTCATTCTTAGGCATTTTCTCAATGAGTAAGGATTCCCCAGGGACATCTTTTGTCTCTCTCTCTCCTACCAGTTAGGGAACCGAGACCTGGGGTTCTGTCTCCTCATTGGAGCAGGTCACTGGTTGCCACCAGACTCTGGGAACACATGGAAAACAAGGGACTCCCCCCCGGGCAGCATCTCCACATCAGGCCTGCTCACCGGGAAGGCGTAGACAAAGATGCCCAGGAAGAGCAGGAGGATAAAGAGGATGATGAAGAGGATGATGGCACACCGGAAGCGTCTCCACAAGATGAACTTCATGGTCTTGTACGGAGAGGTGAACCACAGGAAAGAGGTGTCAGGGCGCCTGGAGGTGAGATCCCAGGGGTCAGCAGAGTTCTTCTGCAGGACTCTCTCCTTCAGACCCTGCTCTAGCTGGGACACTGGGTCAAAATAGCCTGGCTATGGGAGAGGCGCACCCTGCCTCCATGCCCTCTGCCACCTCCTCCAGAGCCTCTGCTGAGGTGATGCTTGCCTGTGACACCTGTGTTCTCGGTGCTGCCGAGCCCCATCTTCAGGACCCCTTGCCTGTGGACCCCTCTTCCCTTCTGAACCCGTACTCAGCCACAGATCGCATGATCGGAAGTGGGGCTGAGCTTCCAGGATGCCCTGTTTGGTGAGTGAGGGTACACTGGCCCCCAGAGAAGCCAGGCTGGCTGCCTCTGCAGACATGGCCGGGCTGGACATTGGGAGGATGAAGAAGCCAGAAAAGCCCATTGCACTCACTCGCTCCCAACAAGAGCTACAAACCCCACCCCTCGATCAGTAAAACAGCTCAAAGAACCCAGAGAGCTTTGTGTCTCACTCTTGGCCTTTGTAACATCAGCTGGCCAGCCCTGGGTCTTGGGACTTCCTCCTTTGTCCATCGACCCCAGCACCCTGGGTAAAGGGTGCCTCTCCCCTGCTCTCTAACCCCGCAGCATGGGGACAGCACCGATACTCCCTTTCAAAAAGACCCGTGGTGGGTGGTGTCGAACACAGAACTGAGTCCCAACAGCGTCGTCAGCAGCTGCCCAGGAGGCTGGAGGATTTCAGCTGCCCCTTTCCCATTTTTTTTTTAAGCTGGAATGACCTCATTTAACTTTGTGAGCTGAGTCTCATCTATGAAAATGGAGGTAACTACCCAGCAGGGCAGATTCCAGGACACTGGACCCTAATATAGTATGCTTGACACAAAACCTACGGGAACAGCTTCTTTGGGGGCCTGTTTTTGTTTGTTTGTTTGTTTGTTTTGCTTTGTTTGTTTTTGTGTTTTGGATTTTGAGACAGTGTCTTGCTATGTAGCCCAGGTTGCCCTGGAACCCACTATCTTTCCTGCCTCAGCCTTTCAACTACCAGGACAACAGGCTGCCCCTTCTGCCTGGCTTTGGACCTGCTTCATGAATTAGTTGAAGAGCCAGTGTTTGCTAGGGCTGTGTCCATGACCTGCTTCTCTCTAAACCACAGTAAAGCTATGTACCCGGTGCTTCCTAGATGGCACTGGCCTGCTTCCTGGGGCAAGTGACTGACCTTGGATCCTCTAAGCTTCGGATTCATGTTGGGTTCATCCCGACCCTGGCCAGCAGGCCGTTCTCGTGTTCACTCTCTGCAACGATCTCCAAGGTCATTTCCAGCTTGCCCTGTGGACCGTCAATGGAACCTTATTTGGCACCTCTGGGCAGTGCAGAGCCAGCCCACAACAAACAGAAGGACTACACTGTTATTTTTATTTTTAAAAATACAAGGTTGTAGGGCTAGGGTCATCGTTCAGCAGTGCTTACTGCGCAAGCAGAGGAACCTGGTTCAATTTCCAGCTCAGAGAGATGGTGATTCACAAACACCATACCCTCTTCTGACACCTACTGGACCCTGTACACCCATGGTACACATACATACATCAGGCACAAAACACAGACACATCAAATAAAATAAGTACATCATAGTTAGCGTCAGTTGCCTACTTCACACAAAATGGAATCAACTGAGGAATTGTCTAGAAAACATTGGCCTTTGGGCGTGTCTGTGGTATTTTCTTAATTGTCAATTGCCATGAGTGATGCTGTCCCTGGGGCAGGTGGTCCTGGGCTGTATAAGAAAAGGTAGCTGAGCAAGTCAAGAGAGGCAAGCCAGTAAGCAGCACTCCTCCATGGCCTCCACTTCAGTTCGCATAGGCGCCCATGGTTATCTCTTTGAACTCCTATATAAGATACTAGTAACTAGCCACTATAGCAAGGTTGCTCTCTTCAGTAAGTCGGACTATGACATATACCTAAGGATATCCAATACAACCTTCCCTCCTCCAAGCTGAATTTGTTGCATGGTGTAAAGAAATAGGTGGAAACACGTCATGAGAGATGGGACTATCGATAGCACTGGTAATCTGTATTTTAGAGAGAGCATGTGGGTGATGATAGCTCTTTATCACAAACAGAGTGTACATATTCAGACTAATTGTGGATGAAGAGAGTATATATGACGCTAGATAGCACAAGATCTGAGAGACATCAGATTCACCATCAGCACTTACTCACAAACTAGATACTCGCTGCGTGGGCGAGCCAGTGTCATGTGGTCCAGACAAGAAAGCATCAATTGCAACAAGAGCACACGTGCAATCTCTCTTTTATCATTTTAACCTTTGTGTTACTTTGGCATTCTCTGATCTCACTCGATAATTTAGTTTTGGATGTTGATTTTGATACAAAAGGAAGATACATTTAGTGCTGTTGAAATGAAAGACGCTGCTCGTATGTAAGAGGCAGTAACAGTCTACACGATCCAAATCGAGTAGAGGGATGCGCTCATGCACGTTAACGGCTAGTGATAAGTATGTGTGTAATTGTGCTGGAAACCCGTGATTCACATGTCGTCGCCGTGGTGGTGCTGGGTGTGATGTGGTGTAGATCGCTGTGGTTGTTGTTGTGTTGTGTTCTGTAGATCTAGAGAGGGCATGAGGAGGACCATACTTGGGTGTCAGCTTTCCAGCGTACGATAGTACCACCCTACCTCTGAGTTTTGCGCTCTTGAACGAAGTTCTTCATACTCCTCATTAGGGTAGATCTTCGGTCATAAGAGGCATTGGCACAGTCGCTGGGGAGAGCACACATCAGGTCCTCACTTTGCTGTGTCACCCGCAGCTGCGCGTTAGCATCTATATATATCACTCTGCTCGCGCCTATCGCCAGAACATTTCTCTATATTAATTTGAATTAAACCTCATGATATTCTATCTAAAGAGTCTAGCTGAGATTTCGCTAATGGATAGTGCGCAAACTGCTTCTCTACTACTTGGGTTGGTTTGACCATGAACTAGATGATCTATTTTAGTTCACTTAGTCTCCTTATGATTCTCTGCCCTCATGACTTTATGTTTTTTGTGCAGATTGTTGAAGAGAAATACCACATAAACTTGTACATCATTTCAAGGCCTATTTATTCTCTTCTGTTTTATAAGTGTACCAAACAGCCCAACACACTCACTACCCGATGAAGACCATAATATTTTTCTTTAGTTCATACTCAGGCTTATTCCTATCTCTCAGTTTATATGAGATGGCGGGCAGTCATACACGTAGTCGGGTATGTCAACGTCGAACGTCCAATGGTATTATGGTCATTGGGATAGCACTCTGCTAATCACAATTCCTCATAGGCGTTAGTCGATGTTGCTACACTAATTGGCTTTATGACCACACATCACGTGACAACAAACTCATATTTCCTTACCTTGCCTAATAAGCGTCCTCTGAGAGCATAGCTCCCAAGAGCGCGATTAACATTGCTAAGATAATGTTCTCTCCGAGAGAAATTTACCATAGTGTGAATAGTTGTCTCCTTGGGATCGCTTTGTTACGATTTTGTTAACAATAACTTTATTTTGATTAATAAGTTAATCAATGTCTTCATGTTTCTTACACAATGTATATACACTTATGGTATACCCTAGTGAGTCAAAGTACATAAGTTACTAAGATCATACATGCTCTCTCTCCCCAGCAGGTGTCGTATATAATATGCTTGTACTGTCTCATGTATGTCCGATGGATAGTGGAGCTCATACGCAATCTCTAGCTGCAGTTCACTGCCTAAGAAGCTTATCCTCTGGCGATGTGTTCTTAATGTCATTATTGATATATCAAGGATATATTTGGCTCACTAGAGATGTACCACAGGCATTCTACCATATATTTCTTCAACAGGTGCCCACTTGAGGGACCCTGGCCAACTACTCTCTCTAGAATGTCGAATACCGATGTAGATTTGCTCTCGTCTCCTCCTGTGATACGACTCGGTGAGCTCTCTGGACTCCAGGAGAGGACTTGTGTCTACTATGCCTAGCGCTTTCTGTTTGCCAGGATTTCCTCTACAGATCCAGGATTGCCTTTCTCTCTGCTCTGACTGCCACCACTGCTCAGACGAAGCCTAATACTCCTCACCTGGCTGCTCGCTATGACTGGAACTCCTCTCTCTTGATGTTGCGGTCCCGTTCGCCACTAGCACAGCAGGCTAGATGTTGCAATGTATGTTCTTCGCACATCCCTAACGGAGAGAGGGAGGGACACATCTCTATAAGCTGAAGAGCCTATTTTATGAGACAGAATGGCACATTCAGTGATACAGAAGCACTAACCAACAGGAGCTCCTGAAGACAGAGAGAGATAGGCGTGTAGGATAGGCAGGCTAAGAGGTAGGAAGAGCCATAGAAAGACTATAGTATATATAGCATAGATTAAGTCGAGTAGGGGGGACTTGATTGAGAGAGGGAGGGCTCAGAGCTGAGATGCTCGCCTTTGGGTCCGTTCTAGTCAAGAGAGACTTAGGGACGCCGAGCTAGATTCCGGCTCAGAGACTCACGACATCGCAGGAGCAGAGCGATCGCGCAGGAGTAAATTCGCATGTCGAAATTCCCCCCAACACACTCACTGGGCTTCTTTTGAATAGGGAAAAGGCTAGCAGACAGCGTGGCAGTTCTACCTGGTGACTTTGTTCTCCATATAGGCGCTCACGTCGTTTAATGAATGTAGCGAGATATTACTCATTCGAGCAGGAATCTATGTCTTTACTTTGAGAGACAAATTCGCGTCTAGGACAGACTGACGTACCGAAATCTGAGGACTCATAGATAACCAGATGAATGACCTTATAGCCTTACCTCCCTCCCGCCCAACTTGCCATAATCTCTTGGTCATCTGTCGAGTTTGTTCTACATCACCTCATCACAAAGTCCAAGACACTAGATCGCCATTGACACCATAGGACTCACACAGAGAGCCAGATGGGCGGAACAGTATGTGCCGGAGACGGTCTTCCCTCGCGTGTTGTCTTGCTACTGACGGAGTAGCTACCTAGTACCACGAGGTTGCCTGCGATAGCCCAGACTGGTCGCCGAGAGAAACTGAGCAGGTACTAAAATGGATCGCACGCCAAACACACGCCTTTTGCTTTCAGCTATTTTCTGCTTCTCAATTGAACGGCAAGGAACCGTCGTCGTCAGAGTGCCAAAGGAGTGATTCGGCTCCCTTTGTTACAAGTTGTCATCTACTCTGCGACTCAACAAAAGGGATCACAAACGCATTCAGGGTGGAAGGCCCACACGTCATCCAGACTCGGTCCAAGAGGCACTTATCAGGCCGTCCTATGGATGGGATGAGCGCAAGGAAAACCAACTGTTGCGACTAAAGCATCCTTCTTCCCTTCCACAGAGGGGGCTTTCGTGTTCTAGGATCTTTCCTTCTCTTGGAGAGTCTCGGGTGCACGCAGGGAGCTCTGGTCGTTCTTCTGTGAGAAGGAAGAGAGCCTCTTAAAGTTTGAGTAGGTGACTGGCGAGACATCTACTTGGCTTTCGTTAGTTTCACGTCTGGGGGCTTTGAACACACTCGCGAGCGTCGTGAGCCTCTGAATCATCTGAGGTTATCCCAATCTTGGGCAGAGAGCAGGTCTTCATTGTGTCACGAGCTTAACACTTTAATTTTTTATATAAGAGATTCTCGACTTTAAGCTGTACAGCTTCGTCTTGCAGCCTCTCATATATAGTTGCATAAACATTTCTATTAAATATATCTCACTGCAGATAGTATAATCGAGATGCGTATATCTAATATATATATATATACAAATTTCTACATATTGACCATGATTATTTACATTGAGAGATTCTACATAGACAGAATAGATTCAGGACATTACTAGAGGGCACATGTGTATTACTCGTGTATAAATACTACTCCATCCAGGTACTGTTTACCATGCTAACTTCTGATGGAATTAGGATCGTTGGTTTACATATTGCTGACAGTATGACACACTCACTAACTGTAGCACACGCACACCTTCACATACCCATGGGCCTCTCACAACACACACAACACATCCACCACACACACCACCACACACACACAGAGACAGAGACAGGGAGGAAATTAATACTTAGCAGATATTTTTCTACTTCTTGTTTTCTTTCAAAGCATACATGAACATACACTTTATTGATCTCGCTCACTACATTCTTAAGTGTAAAGTTTAGTGGCAACCACAACTGTTTGTTCACTCATTACAACTACTACTTGCAGCACTGCATTTTTAATCTATTGTCTTATCAGACAATGATTATCTTATATAACTACACTCAGATGCTCTAAGAATCACGTCAATACACCTGATATATATCTATCCTCCAGCTCCCTAATAATACCCTGATGACGCTTGACTTTGCTCGATCGATGACTTAGACTGTTCCAACATATATAAGTATCATAAATGAAAGACAAAGCTGCTACAATCGCTCGAGCTGATTGAATCCGTAGTATAGCTGATTGCGCTCGCTGTGCTGTCCGCGCGCATAGTGTTCATATAGAGATTTAGTTGATTTCTATCTCCATAGAACGAATCTTGTAACTCCAAAGCACATATAGGTATCAATTCCTGTGGGGAAGATGGGACCAATAGTATTGACTATGAAAAAATTATGCCATATCTTCTGATTTTTCAGGATAAACATATGCCTCTCTCGATGCCTGCTATAGTCTTTTCTTGTTAATAGGATTGATGTTGTGTTTGTTTTGTTCGCTTGTGTCGTATCTACTTTGTTTGTGTCAGGTTTGACATTTCTGGAGTAGTAGTAGAGGTTGGTTCCGTGGCTGATGAGACTGAGCTCTACAGGACATGAGACTGTCTAAGAGGTTTCTGTTTATGGTGTGTCTTTGAGGTCGCATACTTAGGAATGCAGCTTACTTATCCCAGCACTGCAGGAGAGAGAGCCAGTCTCTTGTCGAATATTATTCTCTATTTTGTCAACTTTTCGGAGAAGGACTTTTTCCATAGCATTCGCGTGTACCTCTCTCTAAGTCAAAGTGTGGAGGCAGCGCTTTCCAGTCTCTCTCCCTGTGGTGGCTTTACACACAACTGTTGGACGTTATATTATCGCAGGATTTATAGGTTTCGTCAGATACACTAGTTGTCACACGTAAACATACCTCCAAGAAGACACTGCGAAGATAGTCGAGCTCTATATAAGATAGGAAAAGCGATAGAAGAGAGAGAGAGAGTAGCAGTGAGTGCTAAGTAAGTTCAGGCAACACTGTACGCGTCGCAAGGTGAGCACGTTAGTGACAGCAGTATATGGTGTAGATGTTTGATAATGAAGGAAGGAGTATAATATAGGATGCATGATGGTGATATAAAGAGGAAGTACATGTTGTAGAGCACGTGATTTTGGATATATGTTGAGCAATTAAGTGTATGTATTTGATTAAGGAAATGAAAGATATCAGAAGTCATATGTTAGGATGAGATGTAATATGATATATATATATTAGAAAATGTGCAACAGATATAGTGATAGAGAGAAGATAGAAAAATGAGTAAAAGAATAGATAAATAGGAATATTGCATGGATAAGCACGAGCTGAATCGAAGCAATACTTGTATAGATGGTCACCAAGGTCAATTGATGTTCTACGTATTCTCATCCAATAGAGCATCTTCGCACGAGCTCAGTCGTCCGCAGGACTCATCCAGGCTCGGTCGATCAGCCATATGTATATCTTCATAGGTCTTTAGGCTTCCCTTGATGATGGATCTTAACCAGTAAACCAAGCAGATAAACCATTCTTTCTCCGCCTGACTCGGACATTATGGTTATTTGGTGCTGAGATGATAGAGAGCGCAATTTCTGAGCGTGAGCTGAGGGATTATTTATAGAAGTAACTTCACTCAAAGAGTAAGATGTGCATTGTTTGTGATAGGGTGAAGATACACGCAAGATGCTCTAAAACGCGAGGATGCTGCACTAAGGTGAGCTTGGTAGAAGATGCAGGTAGCTTGTGATGAGCACGAACAAGCGGGAGTGTTTGTGGAGAGAATGGAGATTGTTCTCTGGATGGGTACTGGTCTTGTAGACAACTATTGTGTCCTCATAGTCTCTCGCTATAGAGACTCTCGATCTATGTGTAAATGCCTCATCGTAATTGCAGGAGGTGCTGACCTCTAAGTTGAGAAGTATGTGAGTGCTCCACATAATTCACGTATATATGAGACATATGAAAGTGTGTCCCTGAGAGACATATGACACTTACCACGTCCAGCTCACTGTATGATGGTCATATAAAGGTCGGAGAGGTCAGTGGCCTGCCTCGCTCTCAGCACCTACTCTGATGACTTAGTTTGTGAGGGTCGCAGAGTATAGTAAGCAGAGTCTCTCCACAGATAACTCACTCTAACACCCTCTCGCGTTTCACTCTTCTACAGCGAGCTTCCTGCCTCTGTGCAGCACTCATATTGTCTCATTGAGAAGAGCCATATATAGGCGCGACAACTATTGCGCAGAACCAGTTTATATAAATGAGTCATATATGACTTCCTTTTGTCACTCTTGTATATCACTGGAGATGCTACTACCTCACATTATCCTCTTTTCCGGTGTAATTGATCTGATCCGCTGTCGCTTTGATTGGTCTCGGCCTCAGCTTGTCTCGCTCTCTTATATTATCATAAACAGACTCATGATTTTGTATATAGCACATAGAGATGAACGAGAGTATCGCACTGACCTTAGAATTGCTCACCATATCACTCATCACTCCGCTGTCATTATTAACTATATCTCTTCAGAGTTTTATATCTTCAGCAGACGCAGCACCTCCTCTCTTTCGCACGCGTGACCGGAGCTCCAAAAGATCAGTCAGTGTATCTGCGCTCGCTGCATGGTTCTTAGCATCACTCCTATAGTTTACTCTGGTGATTTATAGATCTCTGAGATCGGAGCGGTGTGTGTGTGTGTGTTGTGGTGTGTGTGTGTGTGTATGTTGTGTGTGTGTTGACTCTAATGCCTATGCTCATTGTGTGCAGGAGGCCAGAAGAAGAGGCCAAATGTCCTCCTCTCTGCTGTTGCTTTTGAGTCAAACGATCTCTCCTGGACCCAGGAGTTCCTATTTTTGCTCGGCTAAGGATGGGAAAGTCGAACTAGCAGACCAGTGATCATTCATCTCGCAGTGGGCCTTAGAGACTGACGGTCTCATTGTTTCTCTGTATGAGGTGGTGGAGAATCCGGGAGATGCACAAAGTCGCCTTCATCTCTGCTTTCTGCATGTACAAAACGATCCATGTTAGCCCCTCACATGGAGGCAGTGGACTTTCTGACCACGTGCTCTCATCCACCTCATAGATTATCATATATCCGGTGGCAATTAGATAGCGTGCGATGCTCTAGCACAAGTCAAGAGCTCTGTTCACACTGCGACCTCTGAGTATTTTCCAGAAGAGTTCTCCATATCTCCTTCAAACGAGCACGTGAGCTCTGTTCTGTCGACGCATGTTCTCAGATAAGTACTACGTCGTCTTGTCTCGCGTGCAAGGCCTTCTCTCTCTGTGATTTCCTCCAGTGTGTCTTAATCTTCTCACGTTCTTTCTGTTACCTAGACGATTATTGTGCCTTTCTGTTCTTACATGTTATAGAAGTGATTTACATCTGCCCTTAGGTGTCTGATTTATTTCATTGAGCAAAATGTTTTCAGTCTGTCCATATCCCTGTATGTCAATATGTCTTTTACAGTTGAATCATATTGCCGTAGGGAGATGATACATTTTATTTTTCCAGTCATCTGTTGGTGGACATGAATCATCTTCCTCCCATGATGCCTACAGACTTCTGATGGCAATACATGGGCCAAGTTCTCTGTTTCTCTTTTAAGACATAAAATATGTGATTAGAAAATGCAGTCTAGGGTGGAGAAGAGAAATCTGAGGTACCCAAAGGCAGTGTTTGTTAATGGCTTAAGTTTCATTTTAAAAAACCTGTTTACCATTTTGAATGTTGTTTATTTTCTCAGTAAAAATGAAATTTTCTTTTGAAATAAACTTTCCAAAGCCTTGTTAATAAAGGATAGACTGATGCCAAAATATCTGTTTTTTAAAAAAGATTTTATACAAAATTTAAAGGCAGGGTCTGGGGAGATGGCTCAGTGGGTAAGAACATGTATAGGACCCTCCCAGCTTCCATGCTGGACAGCTCACAACCACCTGTAGTTCCAGTTCCAGCAGAAGCACGTGCCTCTAAATGCCACGGGCATCTGCATTCATGTGTAGAAACACACACAGAGACACATATTAAGAATTAAATAAATATTTTTGAAAATAAAAATGGTAGAAGCCGGGCGGTGGTGGCGCATGCCTTTAATCCCAGCACTTGGGAGGCAGAGCCAGGCGGATCTCTGTGAGTTCGAGGCCAGCCTGGGCTACCAAGTGAGCTCCAGGAAAGGCACAAAGCTATGCAGAGAAAGCCTGTCTCGAAAAACCAAAAAAAAAAAAAAAATGGTAGAAATGATTTGTAATGTATCCTTAATATATAAAAATCTCTGAAGACGAATAATTAAAAAATGAACATGCCAAAACCATGAAAAAGAATCACCAATAGTATAACAATAGATATATTTTAAAGTTCTACCTCACAAACAACAAATACAAATGAGAAATAAAATAGCACGTTAGGAATTTTTTTTTTTTTTTTTTTTTTTTTGGTTTTTCGAGACAGGGTTTCTCTGCGTAGCTTTGCGCTTTCTGGAACTCACTTGGTAGCCCAGGCTGGCCTCGAACTCACAGAGATCCGCTGGCTCTGCCTCCGAGTGCTGGATTAAAGGCGTGTGCCACCACCGCCCGGCTTAGGAATTATTTCTAAAGAAATAATAGCAAAAGCCAGTGTTTAGGCGCAGTGGTGCCCTAGTTCATACAGAGCACAGGTGAAACCTTCCTGAGCAGCAGCTGAACAAAGTGCTTCAGATCTGTGAAAACGTGCAAAGACTTGAGAGATCTTCTGCCTGGTGTGAGAAACTGTGAACAATGAGTTCAAAGATGGCTACTGGGGATGGGACCACTCACACTGGAGAACCTGAAGATGGCCAACATCCACCAAGAGATACAGCCAATCAAAACAGGGTACATCTGCCTGATGGAATGCCAGGCAGACATTTGTGTGGTAATGCAGGTGTCCATGTAGATAGACACCTACTACGGTCAGGAGAGGACAAGCCCATTCACACACACAGGAGGTATTCAAGTATACACATCATACATGTGTATATGTATAAAATGTGGATATGATGCAGAAGTGTTCATTTATATTCATATATGCCAGGCTATCTCTGGATGATGAAGTAGGGAAAAAATACATTGTTTAGTTCTATTTTTCTATAAGAATCCTGTAGAGAACAGATAAAATAACAAATTCAAACTTAGAGCTATCATTTGTATACCCCACTATTACAATGAACTCCCCAAAGTATCCCCATCCCACGTGCCACAGCTGGCCCTGGAGTGACGGGGGGGGGCAGGAAGACCAGCACACAGGCAGGCAGGCATGCCCATCAGGACCTAGAGATATGCAAAAACACATTCCTCTCTGACTTCTGTAGACAAGGGGCACCCAGGAGGGCATCGGTGACCTGTCCAGAGCCCTCTTGCTGCCAGAGGACAGGGAAGAACTTGAAACCAGGGCTCCTGACCTCCCAGGCTGCCTTTGTTATGATTTTACTATTTGTTTCAAATAGTGATAAAATTCACATAACACGAAATACACCACTCTAGGGGCTGGAGATGCCCAGCAGTTAAAAGCACTTGCTGCCCTTGCAGAGGACCCAGGTTTGATACCCAGCTCCCATATGATGGATCACAGCCATCTGTAACTCCATTTACAGGGGATCTTGCTGTGGGATGGTCTGCACCCCCTCCTCAGTTTTAAGCAGTCATGTACCCAGAAAAAAAAAACGCCTCTAATAGGCCAGATACCCCAAGGTCATTGGTGGAGCAAATTCCCACAACAGGATCTGATGCCCCCTTCTGGCCTCTGTGGGCACTGGTAATGGACATGGTACACATACATGATTGCAGAACGAATACTCATTTGTATAAAATAAAAGCAAATCTTGAATTTCTAAAAAATCCACCACTCTGAGCATGTTCAAATTTACGGTCAGGAGTTGTGCTACCATAGACCTCCACCTAATTCCAAATATTTCCAGCACCTAGAAAGAAACCTGTCTTTTTGTCTATCAGACACTGGCTCCCCATGCTTCCCATTAGTCTACTCTTCCCTGCTTTGGATGTGTGTGTGTGTGTGTGTGTGTGTGTGTGTGTGTGTGTGTGTTCATGTTTGTACAGACGTGCATTTGTACATGTGTACATGTACCTGTGCCTTTAAAGGCCAGAAATCAACCTCAGATGTTGTTCCTCAGGAGCTGTCCATGTTGTTTTCTGAGACAAGGTCCTTCACTGGCCTGGAGCTGGCCAAGTAGACTACATTGAGTCCCTAATGAGTATCAAGAATCTGCCTATCTCTGCCTCCCCAGCTCTGAGATCACAAGTAAGTGCCGCCACATCTGGCTTTAAAAAAAACCAAAAACACATACGTTTTGGGCTGGAAGCCAAGTCCTCAGGCTTGCACACCAAACACTTTGCTGACAGAATCGCCTCCCTGGCCTTCTTCCCCTCTTCAGATCTGTCGGGTGTGGGCTAGATGTGGAATTATGTAGTACTTGTCTCTTCCTCTGCCACTTACCATGTTTTCAAGGTCCCCCAAATGGAGTCGGGAGCAGTACCTCTTTTCTTTGTGTTTATGAACAATACACAGGTATGGACAGACCACGTTTCATCATTTTCCCACTTTGGTAGGGCTGTTACTAACCTGTTTCTCTCCCAGCATCCCCTGCTGGCCCCATACTGTCCACCTTGTCTTCATGCCTACCCTTCAGCCCAGCTTCCCATGCCTCAGCTTGGCTTCTCAGGCTGCCCAACCACAGCCCTGTTCATTAGGACAGTCTCTGAGGCACAAAGATAAGCAGTGACCTGGTCCTCACATTTCTGGCCTCTGTACTGCTAAACTGGCATGACCCGTGGCCTCCCTGTCAGAAGTGAGGCCACCTGTGATGACCAGCGTACCCCTGCACTGGCTTCTGCCCATGCCCCTGCTCTTCCTCATGAGTCCCACCATCTAACACAGCTCAAGGATCACCTCTGCTAAGGACCCACTCCAAAGCCACCCTGATCTGACAGTGTTCCGTGTTACACTCTGCACATAAGCTGGAGACTCGCTGACCCTGAACTTCTTGAGGGAAGCTCAGAAGGATAGAAATGAGACTTACCCAGAAAGTCATCAAAAGAGAACTTGTCGTTGTCCCAAATCTGGAAGACCACGCGTGCTGGGATCTTGCTCTCTGTCTTGTCAAGTCTCCAGAAGGCATCCTGGCCCAGAGTAGGATTAAGGAAGCAAGGTTAGAAAAGTTTGTCCACAGCCTCAAACAGGGAAGCCCTGCTAGCCTGGGAGGCTACAGGGTACAGGCTGGAGCAGTGTATCCCTGAGGGTCATGTCCAAGCCAGGTCCTAGCAGGAAGACTAGGAAGGGCCTGACCGTGGTCAGAGGTGTGACAGCTGGTTTTTAATGTCAACTTGCCACAGCTTAGAATCACCTGAAATAAGAGTCTCAGTTGAGGAACTGTCTAGATGATGTCGGCCTGTGGGTATGTCTGTGGGGAACTGTCTTAATTGTTCATTGATATAGGAAGGATCTGGCTTATTGTGGGTGGCACCATTCCCTAGGCTGGGTCCTAAACTGTCTTCCAACAACCTAGGAAGGAGATGCAAACTTTCAGCTGAGAAACCCAAAGCACATAGAGTGTCCAAGGACATAAAATAGGGAGTGGCAAGCTGGGATTCAAACCCAGGCAGTCAGGTTCCAGGGTCCTGCTCTCAGCCCTAAACGGGGCTTTGCATATGTGGTCTCTGGGACATGTGGGCTGCCAGAGAGCATCAGAGTGTACCCCAAGCTGTTGTTGAGAGGAAGCAAGGCACACTGCTGTAAGTAGCTGGCACTGAGGCAGGTCTCCAGATCCTCCTTCCTACTCCTCTAGCTCATCCCCACCTCCAGGGCCCACCAAGAAGTTTCCCCTTCCTGCTAGAAGAGGACACTTGGCCTTGTAACCTCTCTCCCATAGCCCACAGGTCAGTTCCTTCCAGAACCAGGCATCTGAGAGATGTGGGAGTGAGTTGGCCAATGGGTCTAGGCATTCTCCACCTGGAGGACTGTCACTGGGCTTCTCTGTTCACTGTGGAACAACCTGAGCAGGTAGCATGTATAAGAAACATCCTGTGGGCCAACCTGAGACCTGGCCCCACATCTCCTGGTACAAGCTGGGGAATTAGATCAGGATGGCCCAGGTAACCACAGGAGTGTCTGGCCCCAGATGCCATGGAGATGGTTAATCTTCTGTGTCAACTCGACAGTATTTGGAATAACCTAGGAGACACACAAAGAGCTGTGTCTGTGAGGGTGTTTCCAGGAAGGTTTAACAGGGGAAACATCCTCCCTAAAGGAGGCATCATCTCAGGGGCTGGGTTCCCAGAATGCATAGAAAGGGGGAAATGAGGAGGACAGCTAAGTACTAGCCGCCTCCCCTCCTTGCTTCCGGTTCTGTGGAGAAGTCACTGCACATTCCCCACACTATGGAGTCACATCACTATGTCTTTCATGATGGACTGTCTCTCTTTAAACCATCAGCCCAAATAAACATTTCATCCCTGACATTTCTATCAGGGACAGTGTTACAGCAACAGCAACAGGTAGCTGAGGAGCCCATCAAACCTGCCATGAACACCCCAGCCTTCATAATCACACACACACACACACACACACACACACACACACACACACACACACACCCCTCACCAAGCTTCCTAAGGGAAGACCGTGGCCACTGTCCACAAAGAGTGACCATTACGCACAGCGCCATAGCCTGGGCTGCATTGAAGGAAAGCAGACCAAGGCGGGCCCCAGCCACCCCTCTCTGTCTCTGCCTCCTTGCTTGGCTGCCTGGCCCAGCCTCCTGCAGGTGCCTGCTTCCTCTAGCCAGCTTTTACAGCCAGCTCCAGGCTGCCTGCAGGGCCGCCAGCAACCTCCCCATTCCTCAGCAGGCTGGTTTACGGGCTCAGTAATGAGCCCGAGGTTCAAACAGCCCCTGGTGGGAGCAGCTGGTCAGGGGCTCAGCCTGGGGAACGAGCCCCCCCAGGTCCCAGGCGCTCATTATGCTCCCGGCCTGGGCCCTTTTACTAGCTGTTTATTTGCAGGGTGGGGGCCTGCCTGCATGGCAGGCCCTGGTGGGTGTGCTGGACTCCAGGTGGGGAATATGGCTGAACAACCGGCGGTGGTTCAAAAAAGTGGGATGAAAGGAGACCTTGTATTTTATGACAGTCTCGTCTGGTTAATGGGGTCCCTGGAGGGCCTGCCTGCCTGCCAGGGGCCCCAAACCTCATGGCAGAGGGCTGCTTCTGCAGCCAGAACCTGGGAGCTCACAGCCTTTGCAGCCCCCACCCCTCACCCGGCCCATCCTGTCTTCAGACCAGCTAATCAGTGCCCCACTGTGGGCAGGCTCCACCTGCCTCTCAGGATCCAGCCCCAGAAGTGTCTCCTAGCCCGGCTGTCCTCCTGGCCATTTCTACTTGATCTGTCCTCCTGTCTCCAGCCATTCTCTGCGTGGGGACTCGTCTCCTCTTCCTCCTCCTCCTCCTCCTCCTCCTCCTCCTCCTCCTCCTCCTCCCTAGGCGTGTGTTGCCTCACTCCTGGGCACCTTCCTCCTCTGCAGCCCACTCCCTTTGTGGGCCCTTCCTTCTTCCACCAGGCCAATGACACTCTTTCCCTGTGGCCTAAATGAGCCATTCTGTTTGGACTCCCTTTGTGAGTCAGCCAGCTTCCCTTTCTTACCAGGGCCTTCCACAGAGACAGAACACCATGGGTGCCAGAGCAGGGCCAGCCTGGCTGGTGGCCAGCACCTGCCACACTGGTCCTCAGAACTGCCAGGTGACAGTTCTCCGCTACCAACCAGCACGCCCTCACCCCACCCCTCCTCCACCCCCTCCTTACGCGGCCACGTGGGCGTGCATGGGTGCATGTCTCTCGTCATCATTACAGCTATTCCCCGTTTTTCCATCCATCTCAAATCACTCGTCCTAGTGCCAAATTCTCTTCTTACTTCACTGAAGGAAACAGGAAGCCCTTGCTCCAGACATGCCTGGCCACATCCCCCCAATGTGGTAAAAAAAAAAAAAAAAAAAAGGCTGTGGCCCCTCCCATTCAAGCAACCAATGTGCATCTCTGCCTTGATTTCCCCACCCAGGCCTACCCTCTTGTAGGGCTCCCTGAGCCCTGGAGATGGTGTGTACAGTGTTGGTCTTTTGGCTTTGCTCCTGGCCTCACCCTTCCCCGTCCACAGCCAGAGGAGAGGTCCTTCTGTGTTTGATGAAGTCTCTCAGACAGGCGCAGTGTCTGCTGAAGCACAAAGCTTCTAGAGAGCCTGGCCACTGCTGGACTTCACACAACCCTGCTGCTAAATTCGGCTTTCTTTTCCGGTGGCCCCTACTGCCGTCTCTGGGTTGAAGAATCCCTGTAGCCCTGATAAATCCCTATTTTCTTTTGGAGGGCTTCTGAATGTTTGGCAAGACACTCTGGTTTCTCTGAGGTGCAGATGAGTCTGTGTGTTGGGCTGGGAAGGTTTGGGGGGGGGGGTCAATGAAGAGAATTCAGAGGTCCAGGAAGCCAGTGTATTTGGACTTTCCTTCAAGGTAAAGGCACACTGGGGCCTGGAGAGACAGGTGTCGCTGGGGCTGTAATGAGCTGCCTCTGGGTAGAAATCAGACCAACAGTACCCAAGCCTATGCAGGCATGTACTCTGAGAGGGGGCTCCTCCAGGAGCCATTGGTATCAAAGGAGGAAGGGGGTTGAACGCATCACCGGGCCTTCCTCAAACCATCCCGGCTGAAGACCCACACGGTCCTATGCCCATGCATTGTGCTGTGCTGACCTCATAGGGTAGGTCAGGTGTGGGGAGGAGGCTGCCATCTTGAACTTGGACCATTCAAGACTGCAGATGAGACCTAAATTTAGAGCTGCTAAAAATCTCAGCCACCCCCCATCCCCACGTCCCACCCTGCGCAGGCCAGCTCTGCCCTCTGAGGAGTACACAGCTGGTTCTACCCTCTGCCCTGTGATAGCCATACTAGGCCTCCAGACTCTTCTGCCTCAGGCCCCAGGTTCTTCCACGCTGCTAAGTGTGTGTGTGGAATAGTGAGATAGGCAGTGGCAGCAGGGCTTGAACTCGACTGTGTGTTAGGTGTGTGTTGTGTGGTTGTGGGTCATCCTGACAGGTAGAGACACTGGCAACAGTAATACTCGCAGAAAAGGAAAAAGACATGGGGTACAGAGATGGTGGTGACACCCTTGAGGGTAACAGAGATAGGGGTCAGAGCTGCAGGGGTAGCAGAGAGAATGCATCGGTGTCAGCCATAATCACCTAGCAGTGTGAAGCCACGAGAGCCTGATCCCCAGGCCAAGGGCCACTCACCTTCTTGGCGACAGCACAGACTTGCTCGGCGGGCAGATAATCGAATGGGAACACAAACCTCCAGTTGAAATTGCCCTCGCCACCAAGGGAGCGGTAGTGCACATCTGTCTTCTGTTTGTGTTCTTCAAATCCCACCATCCAGCTAGCCACACATGGAAGAGAACAGTCCTCATCAGTCCAAAGCTCACAAATTCCAGGACATCTCCCACAGACCTCCACAACCAGGTGGGCAACCTTGACTTGGACCAGTAAAGAGTGTGGAAGGGAAGGAACTTGGAAAAGGAATTCCCAGGAAATCGCCGTGGTGCCCACAGCATACCACAGAAAGGGACCATCTAATGTCTCAGCAGGTCCCCCAAGAGCATCCTTGGTCCTCACCATTTTATAGCTCAAAGAAATTGAGGGAAATGACTCCCCAAAGGTGCAGACCACCACTGTGAGACCTTCCTTAGATGGGCATCTTCTCCATCTCCATACCACAGATCTGCACAGAGAACACCCCCACCCACCCCTGGGAGCAGGGGGGTGCCTGGAGCTGGCCCAGGTGGAAAACGACAGGACCCTACCCTTTCACATAGATGTCACTCATCTTCTCCCCCGTGAGGCTGAGGTCATCCAAGATCACATCTTTTGTGTTCCAAATAATACAACGCAGGAAAAACCTGTGGTGGTGGGTGGGCAGGGAGAATGTATCTGCATAGGTACTCCAGCAAGGATATGATGTCCCCACCTGACTGGTCAGCTCGTCCAAGGAGTCCTTCCACCTGGTTGGCTGGACACTTGGCCAGACCCAAACAAGCTGGGTTCCAAGATCCCAGTGAACCCAACCAAACCTGTCCAACAGGCAACCTTCTTCCTTCTCTCCCACAGTTCACAGTTGCTATGGCCCTCCTGCCTCCAGCCCAGCTAGAGCCCATGGCCAGGCTAGTACCTCCTAGCTCTCCGTGGGGTGATGTTGAAAGGGGGTCCAGGCCGGCCCAGCACCTTTGGAAATAGGTCAATCCACATCTGTAACTTCCCCTGTAAAGACACAAGCAGTTTATTCATGTTCTACATGAATGCGCACGCGCGCACGCGCACACACACACACACACACACACACACATTTCTCATTGCATCCATAGTTTCTGTACCTGCCTAGTGTACACACCTGGGAATCAGGACAAAGGCTCAGCACCCAGGAAAGGAGGGACCCTAAATAGATCGATGCAGGACCCACCACAGACGAGAGATCCCAGCCCTCCAGGCACAGGCTGCTCAGAGACACTGATGTGTCAGATGTGGCCCAGTGTGCAGGGAATGATGTGTGCAATGTCACAGAGGGCCAGGGAGCCAGAGTATTCATAAGGACTCAGGTCTCTGTGACAGAAGCCATTTTCCCTGCCTAGTTCCCTCGGCAAGCCCAGGAAATTTTCTCTCTCTTAAAATGCAAGAATTAAAGTAACTTGGTTCAGTAATATCTGTAGGATCAAGGGGCTGGAGGACGAGAGAGTTTAACCTGGGCTGCTCTGGGAGGCTGGGAGCCAGCCCACCTAGGAAAGAGCCTGCTCCCCTCAGAGACATCCTCAGAGCTTCCCCTGGCTCCTCCAACCAGCCTGGCTGCCAGTCTTAAATTTGTCCTCTTTGTTCACCTGTCTTCCAGAAGGGGAACCTCCAGCCCCCCTAACCACTCTCCATGGGCCTCTGCCATTCTAGAGGTCCTGGATCTAGTCTGAGCCCTCAGCTGTAGCTCAGTACAGGATGACCTTCTGGGACTAAACCACTAACAACGGCAGATAGAGGACACCCTTAGGCAGGGTTGAAATGGAAAGGCTTCAGACGCCCAGGCAAGGCAGAGGCCAGGCCCACCTGTGCCTAAAGCAAGCTCTAGCTTTGTTTCCCAGGCAGTAAGGGCTAGACCCTGAAAGTCCATGGAGATGACTCTGTGAAGAAATGAGCCACGGAGAGAGTGACAGATCTCAAAGTCCCTCGTCGTATTTTGGCTGTTGTGACCATCCTTGGGATGGAGCTCTCTAGGGTCCAAGGACTCCACAGCTCAAGGGACAAGGACTTACCTGTTCAATATCGGGCTGCAGAGGGCTGTAAAGAGGCCGTGACTCCACGTGCTCAGGGACCAGGCCTTGCTGCTGAAGGACATGCAGGGCTAAGCGCTCCTCCACTGGGCCTAGGTGGGGGTTCGGGAGTCTACCAGCCTCTGCCCCAGAGGGAAAACAAAAAGTGATCGGGGATGTGAGAGACAAGACAGTAGTGTTCCCTTCCTCTGGACGTTGGGTAGAACTCCTGAGGGTCACAGGGATCCCTCTTCATGACAGACCATCCCCACAAAGATGCACCGTGCTGGTCTTTATGCCTCGCTTTCTATGAGGGAAATGTTACCGTCCACAGACTCCAGACTTCAAATACAGATTCCCTGTTGCTGTCCTTTCTAACAAGTCTCTTCTGGAAAATTCTTAGTTTCCATCCACACAATCTTCCTTGTCTTCCAAAGCCCACTCATCCATCTATTCTTAAGTACTCCAAACTCTGAGCCCCAGCAACCTGTACATACAACCTGTACAAACCTGGTAGCACTCAGATGCCAGAATGATGTCCTGGTTCATGTAAGTTGTATGAATGGCAGTAGCTACACTCAGGAATCATAGTTAATACTTCTACAGAGGACTCATGTGCCACGCACTGCTCACATAAATGTTAGCATATCTGATCCCCAGAAGGACCCTAGGGGCTGAGTACCACTGTCATCCCCATTTCACAGATATGAACCCTGCAGAAGCCCTACACCTGTGCGTTGGGGCAGCTGGGATCCTACTCGGTTAGGAAAGGTAAACACGTGCTTCTTCTGCCTCTTGCTTCTGGTGGGACAGCTCCCCACTGCCAGGTGACTTGGAGACAGGTGCTATGAAGGGAAGAAGCCAGGCTCATCTCTGTACCCAAGGCCTTGGCTACAGGAGTGCAGGAATGATGAAACCCATGTGCACCCCCACGCCCCCACGCCCACTCACCCACGCACCCACTCATGTATGCTGTTGGGTTACCGTTCTTTGGAGTCAAGCACACTGTCATATGGTGTGTGCTGCAGGGCCAAGAGTGTGGCCCGCACCCAGCTGACTGGTGACTTTGGGAAGGCCGTTAAGTAACCCTGGCCTCAATGGCTTCATCTGCAAGGTGAGGCAGATGCTGGACCTCAGGATTTAATGACCTAGAGTCCCTGTGCTGAAGTTGCTAGCAGAGCGGCGGGTGCCCCCAGAGGAAATGAGACTCCCCCCACCCCCAACCAGACGCACATTCTTAATGGCTGAGCCTGGCTCAAGCCCTGGGAGAGTCAGGAACACAGAGCAAGGAGGAGGGAGTGGGGCCCAGGCATCAAAGCTGTCATTTCCTTTTTTATAACCTCAGCACCAGCCCTGACATCAAACATCTCTGCAACGAGCAGGAGGCGCAGGGCCAGCTGGGCCTGTAAACACCTCAGGGAGTTGGAGCTGCTCTGGGTGGGCGATGTGGGCGTGTGGGCATCTCAGACACATGGAGAGCATGTGGCAGGGCATCTCAGCTACCACACTGGGCGGAGCCAAGGGCAAGGATGCGGTGTGGCAAGGCCTGCTGGCTGCCCCCGGATGCTTAGGTGTAGGGGGTTGGAAATGTTCACCGAGGCCAAACAAGCAGGCTAGCACAACTCAGTAGCAAGAGCTCCTCCGGGGCGCATATACCACAAGCTCTGACCAAAGTCTGACCACCAAAGCCAAAGGAGACAGATCCTGCCTCGACCTCAGTCCTGCCAAAGCACTTGCCTGAAATCTCGCCTTCTGTGCGAGGTTGCTTTTTTTCTGGTGATAAAACACTCTGGCCCAAAGCAGCTTAGAGGAGGAAAGGGCTGACTGGGTTTATACTTCCGGGTTATAATCCATCATTGAGGGGCATTCAGCACAGGACCGAAGCAGAAACCAGAGGAACGCCGCTTACTGGCTCACTCACCCGCTCCTGCTCAGCTTGCTTTTTCCCACAGCCCAGGTCCACCTACCTAGAGATGGTGCCGCCCACAGTGGGCCGAGCCCGCCCCCATCCACCAAGACAATCTCTCATAGACATGGCCACAGTTCAACCCGATCTAGACAATTCCTCAATCGCGGCTCCTCTCAGATTACTCCAGGCCATGCCAAGTTGACAATCAAGGCTAACCCAGACACCCTCCTCCTCCGACTTCACCATGGTTCTGGACCGAGATCTGACGTGGCTCCACCCTGACCTCCAAACCCGTACTCCTTTACTCTGCCGATGTGGTGTGTGTCCACCTGGGCCTTTCTGATGAGACAAAAAGCCCGCTATGGCTGGGACAACAGGGCAGCTCACCGATCTCCTCAATGGTGTATTCCTTATCCTGAAATGTCACTCGGTCTGTCCGGTACACGGGGGCCTTGACCCTGTGCTGCTGGCAGAAGAGCTGGAGGAGCTGCGAGGGGCGGAGCTGGTCTCTCCACTGGTTTGGTCCAGAGCTGAAGCCCAAGAACAAGACGAAGATGAGACCCTCTGAGAACACAGAGGGGGTGCCCTCAGTAGCCTGTGGACCCCACGCCCGCACGGCATTGCCCGCCCTTCACCGTCACAGCGTGTGCCCCTTCTGGATAGCTCAGCGTCCCCATCTCACAGGTGGGGAAACAGAGGCCCAAAGAGCAAAGGACTGACGGGAGCGCTCATGAAACCGGATCTCGAATGCCACACACAAATGCCCCTGCCAGTCACAGAACTCCCTCAGACCCAGCTGAAGCTCCTTCATAGTGTCTTCTCCTTTCCTTCTCTCCATCATCCCTCCCTCTCTCCTTCCGGGTACCCAGTCCCCTGCAGATCTTGGTGTGTGTCACAGGACACTGAACCCGGGCGTAGTGGCACACGTCTTTAATCTCAGCACTCAGGAGGCACAGGCAGGTGGATCTCTGAGTCTAAGGACAGCCTGGTCTACAGAGGGTGTCCCTGGACAGCCAGGGCTACACTGAAACCCTGTCTCAGAGGCTGAATTGTGGCATGGTAAGAGCCGCATACACAGGTTCAAGTTCTAATCTTGCCAGTTACAAGCCTCTGTTTCCATGTCTGTGGGGTGGGAACAGTTGGGTTCAAGGAGAGAACACCTGGGCTGGCACCTAGCGCTAAGTAAGAATAAGCCTCGGGCACTTACACACAGTAGGCTTGTGGGGACCCACAGCCAGCCTCGGGCACTTACACACAGTAGGTCTGTGGGGGTCCACAGCCAGCCTTGGGCACTTACACACAGTAGGTCTGTGGGAGCCCACAGCCAGCCTCGGGCACTTACACACAGTAGGTCTGTGGGGGTCCACAGCCAGCCTTGGGCACTTACACACAGTAGGCTTGTGGGGCCCACAGCCAGCCTCGGGCACTTACACACAGTAGGCTTGTGGGGGCCCACAGCCAGCCTCGGGCACTTACACACAGTAGGTCTGTGGGGGCCCACAGCCAGCCTCGGGCACTTACACACAGTAGGTCTGTGGGAGCCCACAGCCAGCCTTGGGCACTTACACACAGTAGGTCTGTGGGAGCCCACAGCGAGCTCCAAACTTGGACAGCAGCCTGTTCTCCAGGTCGATGACTGTCTCCCCGATCTTCTCGTCCTTGGAGAGGAGGTCGTAGTCATAGAGTGTGATCTTCAGGTCCTTCTCCAGAGGCAGGGTGCAGGTGAGCTCGAACATCCTGCAAGAGAGCTGGCAGCATCAGACACGGCAAACCTGAGGCATCCACCCAGCGCGGGGAGTCAAGGGGCTAAGAGCAGACGACTGAAAGCCATCCTAGGGGTTCCCCCCGCAGGTCTCCTGTCACTTCTAGAACAAGCCACCCACAGTGCAGCTGTACTTGGCAAGTCTCTGTGCCTTTGTGTGTGCATGTGTGTGTGTGCCCATGTGTGTGCACATGTGTGTGTGCATATGTTCATGTGTGTCAGGTTTTCCTAAACTGAGCTGGCTACTTGGTTCATGCCCCCCACAATGAATAGATGAATGAGATGGAACACAACACTGACACCTGTATTTCTCTGTGGCGCCAGGAGACAGAGATGGGAACCTCTGTAATGGAGGGCATGCCCAGAACCTACTTTCAGGACTCCTGGGGCTGTACACCAACTTCCAAGATGGAATGGAAGGAGGGCTTATGGAAATGGCTCTTGGGAGGGAGCACCTGTGTAGTCTACACACGCACACACACACACACACACACACACACACACACACACACACACTGCCCCTGTGCCAGGTGCCAGAGCTCATGAAACCCCTTCTCTCCACCACTACCACCCCATCCTCTCCTAAGCATGGCAGCAAACTACTGCTCACTGGTGCTGGGGCTGTCTCTCCAAAAGTTGCAGCCAGAGTGACTTCAACTGAGCCAACAGGTGCCAGCATGGATGCTGCATGGGAAGACCAGAATTCCACAGGTGCTAGAGAAACAACAGCCATGGGCCTCCCCCATCTCAAAACACTTAGGAGCAAACTGCAACTCGGGCTCCTGGGAGCCAGCCACATGCTGCAGCGCTCAGCCCTCTCCTCTTGCCTTAGAGTTGCTCATGCCCTGGCTGTCTTGGGTCTACCTTCATCCCCTAGCTGACTACCATAAAAGCATGTGGGCACTAAAAGAATAAGTGCTAAGCCGGGCGGTGGTGGCGCATGCCTTTAATCCCAGCACTCGGAAGGCAGAGCCAGGCGAATCTCTGTGAGTTCGAGGCCAGCCTGGGCTACCAAGTGAGTTCCAGGAAAGGTGCAAAGCTACACAGAGAAACCCTGTCTCGAAAAAAACAAAAACAAAAACAAAAACAAACAAAAAAAAAGAATAAGTGCTGGTAACTTGGCATTTGCAATGAACAGGGACAGTAAGGGACACTGGTGGAAAACCAGTAAGTCCTCATAAAGACTCTTGGCTAATCATAACATACCAGCGACAACATCCTCATTTAGGCAAAGGGACCAGTCAGGTAAGCTGCTAACGAGGAGCTGGGGGAAGGGTATATGGGAACTCCAGTCTGTAAGAAATGCACCTTCTGAGTACTCATGCAGTCTCTGGTCTTTGAGGTGACTGTCTCTGTGCTTATCCATGAGCTCCTGACAGGGTTTGGGCATGCGCTCGTAGACATAAAAGATCCATAATAAAGGCTCTGCTCCATGAGACAAAGACTTCCTAAGTGGCAGCCACATCTGCCCACTGAACTGTGAGTTTTCCATGCCAGCCCCTCTACCCCAAACCCAAGCCACTTCCCACTTACTTTCCAAATACGGGCTCCAGGGTGCAAGGGATGTAGTTATCCTGGTCACTCACTGATTTCTTCCCTATGGAGATCTTGATGTAAGGGTCGCACTGGAGGACACAGAAATGAACGAATAAAATCACTGGGTCAAAGTGTCTTTGGGGCTTCTGATTTCCAATGGCCATCAGGGAGCTGTGATGTAGATAGTGTCCTGTCTGGCCAGGGCCCATCTGCTGTGGGATGTTCTGTATGGCAAATGTGTTGCTCTGATTGGTCAATAAATAAAATACTGATTAGCCAGTGGCTAGGCAGGAAGTATAGGCGGGACTAACAGAGAGGAGAAAAGAAAGAACAGGAAGGCAGAAGGAGACACTGCCAGCCGCTGCCATGACAAGCAGCATGTGAAGACACTGGTAAGCCACGAGACACGTGGCAAGGTATAGATTTATAGAAATGGATTAATTTAAGATGTAAGAACTAGACAGCTAGAAGCCTGAGCCATTAGGCCAAACAGTTTAAATAATATAAGTGTCTGTGTGTTTATTTTATAAGTGGGCTGTCGGACTACTGGGGTTTGGCGGGAGCTGGAGAGAAAACTCTCCAGCTACACCCATCCTCCACAGGACACCACACCACACCACACCATTCTGCACCTTACCACACCACAGCACAATACACTATACCATACCATGTCAGACCCACCACACCACACCATCACCATACCATACCACATCACACTACGCTGCACCACACCACAGCATACATACCACACCATACTGTAACACATCACAGCCTACCATGCCACACTATATTATAACACACCACATCTTACCACACCATTATACTACACTATACCATGCCATACCATACTATACTCTGTCACATCATACCATACCACACCATACCATGCCACATTGCATCACACCACAGCATACCACACCTCACCACATTACACTGCACCATACCACATCACCACACCATGACATACCTCACCCTGTCCCACCCTGTGGCCAGCCAGGTCTTCCAGCTTCTCACACCTAGCAGTGGGAAGGGTGAGTGTCCTATACTCCTGACCACTAGCACATGGGAAGAGGTAGGTGTGGTTAGACCCCAACCCTCACACACACACACGACCATATATTCCTAGGCCAGCTTGGGGTCCTCTCTATTTTCAAGTGGCCTGTTTCCAAAGATGGAATGAGACAGACAGGGCCACATTTTGTCCAATAGAACAGCCTGGGCCTGTCTTCTGGACGCTACCTCTAAGCAGCAGCAGACTTTGCACCATCCTGCAGGAATATGACGAGAGAGAAGAACAAAGGCTAGCAAAGTGCCGTGAAGCCTTGAAGACTACAAGCCAGGGTGACAGCCATATCCTGGAGGCCATCTGTGCTGCCCAGGCCAGAGCGCTGACTTCTCATCTTTGAAAGGCAAGGCTGTGGGGACTGGAAACCAGGCTTCTGCCCCCAACCTTAAGGATGCATACTGGAGCTTGAACCCAACTAAGAGGACAAGGAATGAACTGAGGCTTGAACCTCTAAACTCCAAGCGCCCACTCCTGTCTTGCTGTTCTCTCTCTTTCCACCTCTTCTCTCTCTACCAGCTCCTCTCCTTCAGCCCTCCCTCCTCCATCTCTGGCCAGGACTTAACTCTGTCTCTTGCTTCAGACATGAAATTTAAGGGAAGATCTAAAAACTCAGTAATCCAGAGAAATGATATTTTATTGTGGTATTTTGTGAGTTGGAGAGATGGCTCAGAGGTTAAAAACTGGCTGCTCTTCCAGGGGACCCAAATTCTATTCCCAGCACCCATGTGGCATCTCACAACTGTCTGTAACTCCAGTTCCAGAGGATCCAATGATGCAGTCTTCTGGCCTCTGCAGACACCAGGCACATATGTGCTACACAGATAGATGATAGATAGATAGATAGATAGATAGATAGATAGATAGATAGATAGATAGATAGATAATAGATATAGATAGATAGATAGATAGATAGATAGATAGATAGATAGATAGAAAAAAAAAAAAAAAAAAAAAAAAAAAAAAAAAAAAAAAAAAAAAAAAAAAAAAAAAAAAAAAAAAAAAAAAAAAAAAAAAAAAAAAAAAAAAAAAAAAAAAAAAAAAAAGATAGATAGATAGAAATAGATAGATAGATAGATAGATAGATAGATAGATAGATAGATAGATAGATGCACAAATACCTATACACATAAAATAATAATAAAAACCTTTACAAAGTCAGTACCAAGAGCTTGTGATGCACAGAGCGTCAACAAGCCTTGGCAGAACAAGCCTTCCTGGTTTCCCTGGGCCCCTAGCCCCATGGCCCACAGAAGTCACCAATCCTGTGCCTCCCTCCCTGTGCTCCTTCCCTCCCAGCACTAAAACCTCACCAGATTCAACCCGAACCTCTGCCCGCTTTACCACAGGCCAGAGCCCCGTTCTGCCTGTGAACTGCGCAGACAGCTTTCAAGCCTTCACCTATGTTCCAGCCACCCTTAAAATCCACCTTCCTGTCCCTCCTGGCCTCCCAGTGTTCCTGTGTCCACAAGGGTCTTTTCCTTCCTTCAAGGTTCCCCCATTTTTCCAGAGCTCCAAACAGACTCTAGCCTCCCTGACCTCCTGGGTTGCTCCTCACAAAGATCCCCTGGCTCCCGTTCAGCTCTGCAAATGTCTTTGGGTTCCTGGTTCACTGTGGCCTTCCTGGGACAGAAATTCTGTCTGCCTTCCTCAGGTCAAGCTTGTTATTATTCTCAAAGGACCAAGGGCCCCAAGAATGTTACCTTGCCATTGGGGTCCTTGGGTTGTAAGCCAAATGCTCGTACAATGTAGATACGGACCAAGCATTCCTGGGGGCCCTGGGCAGCCAGCTGGTGGAATTGTCTCGGGGGTACCGGGATGGCTGGATCTTCTGGGAGGGGATAAATTTTGAAGAGACCCTAAAAGAAAATGGGGACTCGATTTTCATTTATGTCATCATTGTCAAAGTAACAGTAAGCAACAGGACCATTACTCTCACTTCTGAGCACTGTCACCATGGAGACCATGGAGCCAAGCCCCAAACTACCCCACACCACTATCCAATCTTGCATCAGCCACAAGGTCACCCCCAAGGACAGCAGCAGCAGCACCATGGCCACTGTGGCCACTACCTCTCCCCCATTCACTTATTGCTGCAACCTCCCAGTGGTAGGCAAAGCCAGGGACAGACCTTAAATTCTCCGATGACAGACGGGTCTTCTGCCTCCTCCTGAGTCTTGCCCCGGTAAAGCTTGAAGGTGTTACAAAAGTCCGACAGGCCTTCAAAAGCCTCGACGTTCTCCAACTGTGTGTCATAGACCTGTCGCCAGCCGGGATGAGAAAAGACTCAAGAGCAAGAAATTCGGGGCAGAAAGGGAAGAAGCAGGAAAGGAAGGCAAGCAGGCAGTGTGAGTGAGGGAAGAGAAGAGACAGAAGAGAAGACAGGCATTGGACAGGGTCAAAAGTTAACAGAGGAACAAAAGCAAACAGGAGGGTGGGGTTGGAAGGTGGAGGAAGGGAAGCCAAGGAGGAAAAAGGAGAGAAAGAAATGGAAAGAAAGCCAGGAAGGGAGCGGAGGGAAGGTATTTGTTAGTCTATTAGGGTTTCAGCTCAATCAAATTTTCAAGTTACCCGAGACTCACAGAAGTGACACATTTTAAGGGATTAAGATTAGAAACAAATGAAAAGTTAACCTTCTGTGTGAAGAGTCAGTCATAATCCTCATATAGTCTAGAATTCACTTTATTTTAATTATTTGATCTCAGACTTGGCTGTTTAATTGGTTTCTAATCTCTTATAATTAACATACGTTTTTAAGGCTAGAAATGGCTCTGAATGCTACCTTACCTAAGTAGAGTTCAAGGTCTAGCATTTTATGGCTGTCTCCTTAATATTCAATAGTTTGGGTTTGTTTCCTCTTCTTCTCAAATCTTATTTTTTTTAAAGTGTGAGGAGGGGGAGTGTGGTGGTTTATGCCTGTGATCCCCGTACTCAGGCACTGAAGGAGGATCAGAAGCTCACAGTCATCCTTACTATATGGTGAATCTGAGGACAGCCTGGGCACATAAGTTCCTGTGTCCCCCAAAAGTGTTTAACAATATCATTTCTTTTGAATTCTCCAGGTAAAGAAGGCTATGGGGATTTTTGATCTTGTTATTAATTTTTAGTTTTAAAGTCTTATGGCCAGAAAGTGGTACGTGTGGCATTGCCTCTTAAAAACTCATCAAGGCTTTCTTCACAACCTGGTACATGGTCAGCTTTTCTACCTTGAATCTATCTATTGTACTTAGATGTCCATTCAAGATCTGATGTTAAATGTTGCAATAAGACCAGGCATGGGGCCCACACCTTTAATCCCAGAACTCAGGAGGCAGAGAGGCAGGTGGATCTTTGTGAGTTCCAGGCCAGCTTGGTCCACACAGTGAGTTCCAGGCCAGCTTGGTCCACACAGTGAGTTCCAGGCCAGCAAGGCTATACAGGAAGAAGTGGGGTGGGGCAGCGGCAGAGGAAGGGGATGTTGCAATGAGGGAGTGGTGCTACATATACTGAGAGGGAGATAGCTTGGGTCTAAGGCTTACATATATTTTATATATACATAGTCGGGTAAGTTTCTAGTTTCATATTTGTTTTCCTAAAATTCTTTCCACAGTCTGTTCTCCCTCTCCATCCCTGTTCCTCTCCTCTTCTTCTTCCTCACCCCCATCACCCCATTTCTCCTCCTCGGTGTTTACCTGACCCTATTTGCTTAGACTGTACTTATACGCATAACTTATCAACTTGTGAAAAGAGCTGCCGACTCCATAATTCTACAACTAGTGTTCTTATTGTGCATCTCACCTTTCCTCCTTCTCCACCTACCGTTTATCATTAGTACACTGCTACGTCTTCAATAAGAACGATGTTTCCGTGGTCTTGTTACCCTGACCCTCCCACTTGTTCACCTGGGTGCCAAGGACAGTGTGGTCACAACTAGTTCCTCTGCTGTGCTCTCTCCAAGTCCCAGCTCGTTGGTCCCAGGAACAACTCTGGGAAGTGCTAACCCTCCTTACCAGCTGGCCATTGCCTGAGTGCTTGCCAGGCAGTATGGCTGATGCTCCAGTCCTCTGTCACGGTGTCACCGACAATCCTTGTGTGCTGTTTCAGGGTCTCTGGATTTTTATAGTTGGGGAAACTGAAGACACCTTGATTTATTTTCTATTTTAAATAGCTTTGGTACTTTAAGAAGAGTGGGAACAACAGAATTCCTTTTTCATCTTTGAAGTATATGTGTTCTATTCTAGGCTATGTCTGAGGCTGACCATTGGGTCAATTGGGTCAACTGTCCTCACTCACACTGGACTTTTCAAGCCATATATTTAAGCGTCCTTTCACAACAGTGAAATCTGATTAAACAATTACACATTTCTCTATTTAATTTCACTGTTTGGGGTGTCGTCCTCTGATTATAGCAGGGTCTGGTCTCCTGCTCCCGGCTTCTACACCTGCCACTTCCTCTTTACGCCTCAGAAATTTTTCTCCCCACTTTCTTTTTGTGCTGACTATCACCTCTCCGCTCTACGTCCCAACTGTGTTTTCCATCTGGCCATTCTGCCCTGTCCACCATTCAAGATTGCGCTTTCTCTCTTGCCAGAGCCCTTCCAGTTCATTGACCTTGTCCATTCTTGAGTTCCTTCCTTCATGCTTCACATTCTGAAGTTTCCTTTCTACAAAGTTCACAGCAAAACATTCCTCCTCCTGTGCTTGGTAGAACAGTTCTGGTAGGCACGTGTCCTCCTTTACTGGTTTGATTTCTACTTTCTCTCCGTTTCTCCACTTTGGATTTTTGAATTAATGCTGTGCAATGACGTTTACTAACCACTAAATGAGTTGGCTTTCCCTAGCCTGGCTATTCCCTTCCTTCCCACCACGGAGGCACAAAGCCTCCTACAGACATGGCTCCTCCATGCTGCTCCACCTTCCCAGCTCCTTTGAATTAACCCACGTCTAGGCTTCAGCAGTCAGCTTGACCTGCTTTCAAAGCCCCTGCAGCTTTGGAAATAAAGAGCATACTTCCTACTTCATGTTGCAAGCATTTTATTTTGAAACTATTATGAAAATTTCCAAGTATAGGAAAGTAAAGGGAAACAGCAATGGGCCCCCATGCATCCACCCCACATCTGACATGGTTACCACATTCTCCCATTTGGAAGTACACTTTCACAGGGGTTTATGAGAGCCCCTGTCCCCATGAGCTGCCATTATCCTTCATGTCCCATGGCCCCTGCCCAATCTCAGTTGTCCTTGAGCAGCCCTTACTTATATTTTGGAGTCTGCGGCTTTTATTTGTTTCCAACTTTTCTGAAAAATGGATTTTGTGGGTTTGAATAATTTCCAAGGGAAAAGGGGGAAATGCTGACTTATGCAGGCATGTTCATGATGGGAGTCCGAATGAAATACGTTGTAAATTTCCAACTGGATGGGCTTTTTGTTTAAACTTATTAATTTCTCTATTCATTGCATTTTAATATGTCCTGACTGATTTCTGTCTTGGGTAACTTATTACTGACCTAATTTGTGATCAGGTTTTGTAAATGTTCTCTGAGCATTAGGTAGAAAATGTATTCTTTATTTTGTATTACTTTTGTCTTCCATTTTTAAATTATTTTTGTTGCCTGTTTCAAGGCTACAAATTTAGCATTTTATTAAGCTGCAATGTAACTAGCTGTGGCTTAAAGAAAAGCCTTAGCTTGTAGTTTGGTTCTTTTATTTACTATTATTTACTGTCTGTTTGGTCAAAGAGGTAGTATATAGAAATTAAAATTTCCTCTTCAACTTTAATCTCTGCTATTTTGAGATGCTGCTTTTTAAGATACACATGTATATATTCCTAATTATTTTTGCTCTAAGTATTTCAAAGCTTTGGGAGTCTTTATTTGGGAAGTACATCTTTTATCAAAGAAAGAAAAACCACTATTTTGTTCTTTGTTTTTTACTTTAAATTCTACCCGATTCCTCTTTCTTTACACTTATCCTGATTATGTCTCCCAAGATAGTATAGAAATATTGCCTCCTGAAATGTTCTTTCCCCCAGCCATTCTATTTTTTTAAAGTGTCTTCTTTTAAGGAGAGTGAAATGAATTTTGACTTTTTTTTTTTTCCTGAGACAGGGCTTCTCTGTGTAACAGCTCTAGCTGTCCTGGATCTCACTCTGTAGACCAGGCTGGCCTCGAACTCACAGAGATCCACCTGCCTCTGCCTCCCGAGTGCTGGGATTAAAGGCTTGTGCCACTATTGCCTGGCAAATTTTGACTTTTAATGCAGTCCAGAAGTCCTTATCACTTAGCAGGAGAGTTTGATCCATTCTTGTTTATTAGGAAAGTTAATATGTTCTTCACTTTTCCTGCATTTTTCATGGTTTCTGATTTTAATGAATTGTTGCTATGCCCTGTAATTTCTTTACTTTCCCGTTTAGACCATGAGCTTGCCTTTACCTCCTTTGCTAGTGATTTCCAAAGTGTTTTTTTCCCTCTCTGTATTCATCTCTCTACCATACTATAAGCTGGTTTTGATAGTAATGGTGGTCATCTTCCATTTACTGATATTAAAGGACCAGCATTCCTTCCAGGTCTAGTTTTACCCAGAAATAGTTTGGATGCCTTTGTTCTGGAGAGCCTCTGTTCACTTGGCTGCTGTTGGAGACCTCCTTGGAGAGGTCAAGCCGAGGGCCTAGTGCCAGCTCCGCATCCGGCATCCTCCTGAGGAGCAAGGGGCTGGGGCCTCCGGCCACCCTGGAAGCAACCCTCACTCTTCCCTGCCTTGTCACATTTCTTGGCAAGGCCATAACACCATACGCCAGACCTAACTGGCCAAACCTTCTTCCCGGTACGCAAACAGTTCTGTCTGTCTGCCCAACTTCACACACCCAGCCACGAAGCCAGAAGTGCTTACTGCCTGAGGCGCTGCTGGGCGCCTGCAGCTTCATGGCAGGACACCCAGGACTCGAGGTGCAGCACACCAGACAGAGTCCAGTGGATCTCAGGGACACCGCCGCTTTATGGAACTGCCCCCTGCAGAGTCCCCACCCAGGGCTCTCAGAGGCGGAGGAGGCAGCCCACATCACTCCAACTAGCTGAAACTTTCCCTAGTCCAGCACTTGACAGCACCCCCAGCTCCTAGCCTGAGTCCTGCGCTTGCTCTCCTAAGCACGATGAGGCTGTGGAGTACAAGCCATCATTTAGAGTCCAGAAGAAACAACATAGGTCATCTGATTGTCCTCATCTCAGATAGATACGAAATCATTTTCAGGGGTCCCCTGCCATATTTAAGGCATACCTAACCTTAAAAATTATACAGTGTATCTGACATTTGGATGCAGTTGGCCACCTGACAATGGAAACCACATAACACCTTGGAGAACAATTTTTGAGTCGTCTTTGGTTATCTTTCTAAAAACTAGTCCACCTTGAAAAAGTGTATTTATAGAATTTCCTCAAAATACCAGAAATTGGAGGACATGTCTCTGTTTTTATTCGCAGAAACAAAACTTAGCATCTTAATTATATTTGCTAGATAACATCTGTGCCTCTTGTGGGGGTCAAAGGTGCCTCTTGTAGGGGTCAAAGGTTGGGGGTCAGAGTTATATTCTTAATTGGATCTCACAATTTTAATAATTCTTTATTTTAAAATCTGTGGAAGGGACACCCTTACTTTCCTTCTTTCTTTAGAGAGAGAATTTTAAAGTAAACCATAAACATTATTTCACCTACAGACGCTTCAACATTTTCTCCTTTCTCAGTAGTTTCTTCTTTCTTCCTTCCTTCCTTCCTTCCTTCCTTCCTTCCTTCCTTCCTTCCTTTCTTTACTTAGTGTGTGTACACAGGCTCGAGTATTCATGCCATGGCCACACATAGACTTCACACACGTAGGTTCAGGGGATCAAGCTTGGATTGTCAGCCTTGGTAGAAAGCACTTTTACCCCCGAGCTATCTTTCTGGTAGGTTCCATTTTTCTTTCATCCCTTGCTCCTAGGGATTAAACCCAGAACCCCACAGATGCTGGCCAGCACTCCAGAGAGCTCACCCCACAGCCATCACTTCAGGATGGTCAACACTCTCCCACCAACGCTTTCTCGCTCACCCTTGTTCACAGGGAGTTCTTGTTCCAAATCCACGCTCTGAAGCAGGGCGACCTTTCATTAGACTCAGACAACGTGAGAACATCTCTGGTCTTCCACTGTAACCCCCCACTGCTCATCCCTGAATCTAACAACTGCTACAAGACTGGAGGATGCATTCTGGAGAGCGATCTCACCTTCAGGGTGTCAAAATCCTTCTCCAGGTAGGAACCACACTTTTCCCTCTCCCCGACAGAGGCAAAGAACTTGCTCCACCAGTCAATGAACTCTTCCTCCTGATCAAAGAGAAAGGAGGAGAGGGTTTAGGAGACCATCTGCCCATTGAGGCCTTCTGAAGGGTAATTTTCCTCTTACGACTTCAGGCTAACCTGGATCCCAAGGCTTGCCTGCAAGTGATTGGGGGGGTGGAAAACAGGGAGCCAGAAACTCCGCCTCTTTGAGGGCAAAAGTCGTGCAGACTGGGGAAGCCTGTAACACCTGAATGTTGCTGAGCAGCTGAAGCTCAGGCCTGGCTTCCTCCCGTTCTGTGTTCCCATCAGGCTCTCAGGCCTTTCTTGACTTTCTGTGAAGAAGGGATAACCACAGTAGCATGTAGCATCCCAGGATAAATTGGCTGAGGTCCAAGGAGTAAGCAGGGTTCTCTGCAGGGAGGATGTCAAGAATGCATTGCCTGAAAGTATGGTAAGGTAGAGCCCGGGAAGCTCAAGGACCCGCCCACCCCTCTGCTTTCTGAACTGGGAACCAGAATGTAGACTTCTCAAAGTGGAATCAAGGTAGAGTCCTAAAGATTAGCAAGCATTTGTCAACTGACTTTATTTAAAAGATGCTGTTAAGTGTGGGCAGCTAGGAGAGTAAACATAAGCTATGACAACTCGGTCTGCCCTTTCTGTCCTTCATCAGTCATAGTCATTGGAAGGGACCCACTGCCTGCCTTACAAACCTTCCTCACGCCTTCCAGCTCAGCTCCTGCCTCAGCCCTCCTTTCCCCAGCTGTGTCCTAGAATGTGCCTCTCCCTTTGAGAACCAGCAAGCTCCCTGAAGGGTTCACCCCAGAAACCAACTCAGGGCATGGCCCTCAGGCTGAGGCCTCTCGTGTCACTGAGAAGGTAAAGCAAGATGTCTATAGATAACATTCTGAAAGGATGACTGAAGGCTGAGTGTGACATCTTCTAGAAGCTGCATCAGCCTACATAGTGAACTGAGTGTCTGTCATAAGCATGAGCATGCTTAAGCCTCCTCTAAGTCAACCCCTTTGAGTTCCCGCTTTTGAATGAACCTGGTCAAGGAATCTAAGCAGGCAGCAAGGGTACCAGAGGTGCCCAGAGTTCCTATCCATCCTAGAAATGTAGTCCTAACACTCTGAGAACCCCAAACAGCAGAGAATTCATGTCAGCATGAGGCTGTCACTTACCAGGATGAACTTCTGCGGCCACAAAAGAATAAAATAGGTTCAGATGGGTTAAAGCAATGCAAAGAACTGCTGGAGGGCAGACGCTCACTGAACACACACGAAGACCAGCACACACGAGACGACGTTTACAGTCACATCCAAGGGAGATGAATGTGCAGAATCATCCATGTACTCCCACAGAAAACACATAGGGCGTACAGGAACACAGAGACAAGCACATAGACTTAGGCGGGAGTGGTTAGAATGGAACCCTGTTTAGCTGTTTGGCTCTTCCTAACATTTATTTCCTTTCCCAGCCCAGGTATTTAAAATTGTTAAGTCAGGCAAGACAGGCAGCCAACCAGCATACTTTACACTTTACACAAAGAAAAGACAGAAACACAAGAGTTGTGGTGCAGATATTATACACCTCTCTGTCTTTAGACATACACACACACAGGGGATGGGGTGCTAGGAGACAGAGGAGAATAATACCATCAACAACGACACCCAAATAGAAGGCTTCTTGAAAACTGAAAACAGGAAGTGTACCTTCGTTTCTGGCACCCTTGGAGCACTTAGGGGGAAAAGAGCCAAAGGTAAATCTCAATAAAAACTAAGAAATAAACTCATGGTGGTCACCTCTCTGACCATTCCATAAAGCTTAAAATTAATAAGAAACGATAAAATGAAAATCCCAGGCTGTTAGACAGTTAAAGACATGTTCTTATAACCCCACTGAGTCAGAGAAAACCAGAACTAGATTCAAGACACCCAGACTGCAGACAGGCCCATAGGCACAGGAAAACTCAATCTGAAATGTTCTCACTTTTATACAGAAAAAAATGAAAAGAAATAACCTGATAATTTATGAGAACAGATAAAGCAAAAAAAAAAAGTAAGTAAAACATAAAATGTAAATCTAAATGAAATTGTAAGGAAATAAACATATCAGAAAGGGAAATATTGCAATTGATAATTAACACCCTCAAAAAGAGATAAATATCAAACTAATTTCAAAGAGTAGACACACATTGACAACAGAAAGATGAAATAAAAAGACACTATGGGGAAGAATAAAATAGGCCTAAATCCATGACAAAATCCTGGAAAATCCAGATGAACTAGAAGATTTTCTAGAAAAATATGAATGCCAACATCAATGCAAAAATAATAGAAAACAAGAAGAGATTGCTGGCCTTGAAAGTGAAAGCAATTCCAAAAAATACCTGCCAAAGGAACTATCAAGCCAGGAGACTTTTTGTTTGGAAGAAAGTTCTACAAGTCTTTACAGAATAAATTATTCTTCGGTGCACAGCACAGAAGAAAAAAAAAAGATGAAAAACTTTCTCATTCAGTTTAGGAAACAAAGCCTGACAGAGAAACAGAGAGAAGAGACGGAGGGAGGGAGTGAATAACCCTCACTCCCGAATTCAGAGACAAGAATTCCACATGCACAGACCTGGTGGGATCCAGCCAGGTCTTAGCAGAGCATGAGAATGGCTTGCCAGAGATGGCTGAGAATCATGGGCCAGGCAAGCTGGTGCACACCTATCATCCCTAGAGGCTGAGGCAGGAGCATTTCCACCAGTGGGACCCTGTTCAAGGGGAAAAAAGAAGTTTGAGGGGCTGGAGAGATGGTTCAAAAGCTAAGAGTGGTTGCCGCTCTTGAAAATGACCCAGGTTTTTCCTAGCTTACAACTATTGGTAACTCTAGTTCCAGGGCATCCAACTCCCGCTTCTGACCTCCTCAGGCACTGCAAACGTGGTATACATGCATGCATAGAGGCAAACACGTAAAATAAAAATAAATAAACCTTTTAAAAATAATATAACAAAACATGAATGTTTTAGTATAAAGAGTAAACATAAAATATTCATAGTGACTGCTTCTGAATGAACAGACTATAAGTATTTTTATTTGTTATGTGCTTTTAGGAACCACACAAATAATTTTGATTTTTCATTGAGTAGAAGTATTACGTAAAACTAGCTCGTTGTGCTTTTTAAATGTTTGTTTATTAGTGTGTGTGTTTGGGGGCGGGAAGAGGGATGCATGCAATAGGTCTCAGGACAATGTTGTTGCGTTGGTCCTCTCCTTCCACATCTATATACATGGGTTATAGGAACCAAGCTCAGTTCCCCAAGAATGTTCAGCAATGCTTTGTCCATTGAATCATCTCACTGCCCCCTCCCCAAAAAAACCCACTGTTTTTAATTTAGGTTAAAGAAAAAAAAAAGTAGTGTGCTTCCAAAGACGCTACCAAGACTGGGAACAGAACAATTGGAAGGACGGGAGGAAAATATTTGTAAATCATACATCTGATAAGAAACTATATCTAGAATATGTAGAGAACTCACACAACTCTGTAATTTTTAAAATACAACTTAGAAGTGGGCAAAGGGGGCTGGAGAGATGAATTCATCAGTTAAGAATTCATACTGCTCTTGCAGAGGACCCAGGTTCAAACCCAGCACTCACATGGTCCCTCAGAACCACCTGTAACTCCAGTTCCAGGAATGAATCTGGCACCCTCTTCTGATCTCCAAGGATTCCTGTATGTACATGGTGCTCATAAACTCACACAGAGATACATCAATGAGACAAAAATAAAAAAATCTTTGAAAAAGTAGGCAATGGCCTTAAGATTACATTGCTCCAGGGAATACACATAGTAGCCAATAAGAAATAAAAACGTGGTCACTGCCCACCTTGTCATCCAAGAAATGCAAACCAAAACCACAACCAGAAACAGATAGCACACTAGGGTGGCTGTCCTCAGAGAGGCAGGGAACACAGTGTCAGCTGGGGGTGTGGTGATATTTTATTTGTGCTGAAATGTGGTGATACTTTATTTGTGCTTTGATAAATCAAGGGGGAAAGGTCAGCCGTTTTAAGTAAACAAAGTCAGGTAGCACATGCCCTTAATCTAATCACTTAGCAGGCAGGGTCTCTGTGTGTTCAAGGCCATAATAGGGAACAGAGCCAAGCGTGGCGATATACGCCTTTAATCCCAGGACCAACCATAGAGACCTAGAGGTCTGTATAGACAGGCAGTGATGAGGAAGTGAAGTGGCTGGGCTAAGAGTCAATGAGAGGGCAGAAAAGCAAGACATATAAAGGTGTGGGTAGACAAGAAGTAGATTGCATTCAGAAGCTGCAGAGTTGGTGAGGTAAGGTTGGCTGGTGGCTTTTCCTATTTCCCTGATCTGTAAGGCTTTCATCCCTATATTTGGCTCTGTGTTTTATTTAATAAGACCATTTAGAAATCCATCTACAGTGAAAACACAAAACATGGTGGACTCTGTGGAACACCCTGACCATTCTGAAAAGTGGCAAGCAGTGCGTTCCATGTGACCCCCATTCTGCTCTTGATACATACACATCCTAGAGAAATTGGAATGATCCAAAATCATGTACTTGGAAGTTCAGTGCAACCTTTTTCAGAATGGCTACCAGGTGGGCATGACCCACCTGGGTCTTCTGAAGATTGTTATCAGGACAACATTTGGCAACATGCTACAGCCTGGATGAACCTCGAAAACACGATAAGCAAAAGGAGTCGATCACAGAAGAACACATATTGCATAGTTACATTCATGTGAAAGGAGACCAAGAGCAAAGTAGAGCTAGAGATGATTGGAGGCTGCAGGGAGTAGGTGCTCTTTCCTGCAGCAAGGAAAATCTTGTAAAGCGGATGGTGGGGATGACTGCACAACTCTTTTAATACCCAAGGGGGAACATCTGCCAAACTGCGCACTTTAAATAAGGGCTTTGCTAACACAGACATCTCAACAAAACTGTTAGAAAAAAAGACAAATGACCAAATACCAGCTTAGAAACTCACACTCAAGGAAAGTAGGCAGCCGGGCAGTGGTGGCGCACGCCTTTAATGCCAGCACTCGGGAGGCAGAGGCAGGTGGATCTTAGTGTAGCTTTTGCACCTTTCCTGGAACTCACTTTGTAGCCCAGGCTGGCCTCGAACTCACAGAGATCCGCCTGCCTCAGTTTCCTGAGTGCTGGGATTAAAGGTGTGTGCCACCACCAGCAGCTATACTCAGATTTCTTAAGAACAATTTTTTGTTCATTTGTTTGTTTCGTTTGAGATAGAACCTCTCAAAGTAGCCCTGGCTGTCCTGAAACTTGCTATATTGACCAGGCTAATCGCCAACTCACAGATATCCAACTGCCTCTGCCTCCCCAGTGCTGGGATGTTTTTGCCTAACAAGAACATCTTTTGTTGCTATTGCTGTTGTTGTTTTGAGGCAAAGTACTACATCTAGCAGGCTGGCCTTATACTTGCTATACAGCAGAAGATAACCTGGAACTCCTAATCCTCCTGCCTCTACCTTCCAAGTGCTGTGTGATTACAGCTATGTACCATCAAGCCTGGCTTACACAGAGCCTGGAATGGAACCCAGGGATCAGTGCATGCTGGGCTAGTGCTCTACCCACTGAGCTCCACGTCCAGCTTTGTCTATGGTTCTTGTCTTGTCCTTCTCTCTGATCTACCCAAACATACGTATATGGCCATTAATGACTCATGCCTCCACAAGCCTAGTGGAGGAGTAGGAGTACCCAGCGGCAGTTCCTCCTCTGTCCCTGACGCATGTCCCCTTGCCTGTCATCTCACTGCCACATCTCTCAGCCTTCACTGCTGATGCTCACGACTCACTCTGAGGTCCTCCGAGTATGCCCCAATCAGTTATCCAACCCTCCTGTCTTCTATCGGCACCCTCTCTTGGAATTCCCCTCCAGTCCTACTCCTTAAATAAAGTGGACTTGATTTGTCTCATGGTTAGAGAGCCTAAACGACTCCTCCAAACTCCAGCTGCCTGGTGTATGTCTGCCACTGTATGCCTTATGAGCCTCTCCAATGCCCTGCCAGGTCCAGCTATCAGCAGGCCACTGGCTCCTCCTATAGCCTCCCTCCCATAAATGAACTGGCAGCCCCTCCTTCCAGATGCTCAGACCAACTTTAGACTCTGCTTCCTCATCCCCACGTGCAGCCCTCAGCCACTCTCAGTCTCGGCTCCAGAGCACGTTCTGAATCTGCCATTCCCCACCTCCACCCATCGCTGCTACTCCGGTCAAGCCCTGTCCCCTCATATTGGGCTCAACTGGCCTCCATCTCTCTCCTCTTGCTGCCCTGTCTCTAAATGCACGCACACCATCACAGCCCTATAATCTGTAAGTGGATCCTGGCCGTCTGCGTACAAAGCCTTCTGATGTCTTGTCACCTGACTGGCGATAAGCTTAAGCCTTTCCAAGAACCTCATATGACTCAGACAGAGGTCACAGCCTGCAGTGCCCACGTCTCCCGTCTTCTGCCCTCTTGCCAGCTCACCCTCTTCGAGCCACACTGATCCCAAGTTTGTCTAATATTCTCTTGCCTTTCTCTTGAAGGGCCTCTGTCATCCTGAGGGGAGGAATCATCAGTGCCTACCACCTTCTCATAAGATCCCAACTACAAACCAAAGTCTGTTTCCACCAAAGTCCACCCTGAGGAACCAGCGAGTTTCTTGAGTAAGAGAAGCATGGGTGACCTCCAAAGCAACCTCACTGGAAAGTCTTCGCTCAGCATAGATGATCGCTTCCTCATAGCCACATAGGTAATGCCCCTTCAACTAACCTTCACCCTATATTCTCACACCTCCCAAGACCCCCAAGAAATTTGTGTAATTAGGGCGGAACTGCATCCAAATGGAGAGGAGCAGACTCTCAGGTGAAGGTCCGTTGACCCTCCCCAACCCCTCTTCAATGAGGAAATGCCAACAGTCAACAGCTCCATTCCTGATGGCCTCTTGTAGGCAGGCAAAGCTGATCTGATGAAGATGGCATCCCATTTGCTCAAAGGACTGTGTTCTACAACACGGATCCATGACCACTTCCTTCCCCGCAAGCCTGCCTCTGCCTCCAATGTACTCTCGACCTTTCTCTCCCGTTCCCTCTGTTTCAAACTACAGCTTCCTTCCCGGCAATTTCTACCCTCCTCAAACGTGCTTTGTCTATACAGCAGTAATCCCCACCAGACATTAGCTAGACCTCATTTAGGTCTTTATTGTTGAGTGTCTTCCCGTGAGGGCTGGGTCCCACACCTTTGATCACATGACCAGGAGATAGTTGATGGGTATATGAGTTCTTAGACATCAGAGGAGGAGAAACAAGTGACAGACAGTCTTTGGTTTCAAATACCAAGAACAGATAATGCATCATCATATTATGTATTTAAGGGACTGAGGATGTGGCTCAGTTGACAGAGTGTTTGCCTAGTCTGCATGAAGTTTTAGGTTTGATGCCCTGCACAAACCAGGTGTGGTGGTGCACACCTGTAATCCCAGCCCTGCACAAACCAGGTGTGGTGGGCACACCTGTAATCCAAGCCCTGCACAAACCAGGTGTGGGGGTGCACACCTGTAATCCCAGCAGCTGGAAGGTAAAGGAATGAGGATCAGGAGTTCAAGATTATCCTCAGTCCCACAGTGATTCTGGGCCAGCCTGGGATCTGAGACCTATCTCAAAAAATAGTTAGACTAACAGGTTTAAGAAAACCATTTTGTCCAGCCAGTTCTTCTCCATCAGAGAATAAGAAGATGGACATTCGGGGGCCACAAAAGCAAGAACCAGAGAGGTGTGGTGGTTTCAGGCAAGCCATCCTAACTCTGCCCTGGATCCATGCTCCATGAGCCGCAGGATTTGGTATACAGCCAGCCAGTCTCCAGAGGACCTGTGCCAGGGTACTGGTCAGAAAGCTGCACAGATATAATAAAAAAAGTCCTTGGCACTTCTCATAGACCTCAGAGTGGCATGGGACCTGAGTGTTCCACCCTCCACAGCTAAGCCTGCAGGTTAGGAGAAGAGGGAGGAGGCATGGGAAAAAGGGGGAAGAGCAGGAGAGAAGACTGGACAGAGGACCGGAGATGTGGGACTAAGAGAAGATGTCAGAAAGTGCAATGTGACCCATGTGTCCCCAAGTCAGAGCCCGGATGACAGGGTGGACTGGTACCGGGAACCAGGCCGCCCTCCCTGGAGAAATAACACTAAGGAAGGCCAAACCAGAATTTAGCCACCACCCCCCACTCTGGGGTGTGGAGGGGAAAAGTAAGCCCAAAGTGACTAAGTTTAAACCTAAAATGCCTAAGATTACCAGGGATTTTCTGCCATTAGGAAAAAATGAGAGCTCAAAAGGGAGATTAAGTTGACTTACAGAAAATAAAGTGATATTTTTAACACACTCATGGATATGGCTTGAAAATAACATTCCTGCCATTACCCCAGCCTGGCTTCTGGGGGAGTTATCTCAAGCCCATTTCCCCTGCCAAGGAAGTTCCAGAATAAGTTAGCACAGCCTTGAGGTGAAACTTCCAGGCTCACCTTAGCCAGGTGTGCCCAACAGCTGAGTCTCCACCCCCACCCCAAAACTGGCCCTGTGGCCTCCAATGCCAAGAGTGTCCTTGACCTCATCTGGCAATTGCTAACCATTAACCTTGGACCATGGCAAAGAGCAGGAAGAAACTGGAAGACAGGTTACTAAAGTGTTACCTGAAGCTTGAACCAGAAATCAGGCCATTGCCACTGTGTCATCCCATGCTCAAGGTTCAAGGCCATTCATCTTTCCACCATTCTGCAAAGTCAGTTTGATCAAGGCATGGACTGAAGCTTCTTGGATGCCAGCTAACAGCCAAAATTCAATGGTTGAGCAAACAAAGCCGGGCAACAAGACAGTCAGTCTAACAGGCACACTGGCCCTCCAAGACCCTAGTCGGCATGGTGTGGTCCAAACATCATCACCCCAGTGCCTCATGCCTCTCATGACCATGGAAAGCAAGACTGGTAGCGAAAATTCTAACTCTTCTTGTGAGGTCCAAAGTGGAAACCGGGGTGTCAAGGGTAGACACCACACACAGCACACACACACGCACACACACACACACACACACACACACACGTGTGGAACCCGGAGCCTTGCACATACTAAGCAAGTGCTCTACCACTGAATTACACACCCCCTTTAGCCTATTCTTATTTTGAGACAGGGTCTCACTAAGTTGCCTAGGCTAGTCTGAAACTGTGGATCCTGACATCTCAGTCTCCCAAGTAGCTGGGGTGACAGGCCTGTGCTTCCTACTACAGCTTTGGACAGAGCTTCTCTTCCCAGAACATCCAGATGAATTAAAGAGAAGAGCTGCTGGCCAAGCTCATTCATCAGCAAGGTTATAAAGTTAAGCTGAAGGTCACTATATAGAAGCACATACCCTCTTCTAATGGGCTGCTGTTTATGAAATCAAATGAAGATCTAAGTCTACACAGAAAGTGATTCCTCTCTTAGAAAAATTATCTTCAATAAATTAAAAAAAAAAGAAAAGAAAAATGATTTTCAGTCAGCCGGACAACAGGGTATTATGAGGCTCTGCGTTGATGTCTAAGAAATATTCTGAGCCTGGTGTTGGTCACCAGGGTAACTATTCCTGTTGACAATGCCAACACCCTCAGTGTTGATACTCAGTTTTGCGAACTCGGGTGTGACATCTTCATAGCTCAAATGATGACAGGGTGTCAGTTTCCTGAGGTCTAAAAACCTGAGGACAATTTGCTCCTGACTGACAAGCACAAACACACATGCAACATATATGTCCTCAGGCTGACACAGTCCAGAAATGACCTCAAACCTACCTCACCCTGTGCACACTAAGCCACTCGACACCCTCAAAACCACAAAGACAGATGCCCAAATCTCGCTACCAATGACTCAGAAGAACTCTGCACACTCACAGCAAATGTCAGTCATTCCCAGCCTCTTGGTGACACTCCCTGGATACTAGCCTCCTTGTCTGTATAAGGGTCCCTATGCCTTGCATCCTGCCTTCAAGCTGGATCAGCAGAGGGTAAGAGAAGGAAGGTCTTTAGCTCGAGTGCTAAATTGCATTCCAGTGAATGCACTCATATGACCTTCAGCAAAGACCAGACCTGATCATCTGTCGGCCTCTTATAGACAGGGGCCCATACAAGCAGGGCGCCTTTGGGGAACCCAGGCTTTCCGGCCATATCTTATGAGATCACAGGGAACTAGACTTGCTGAACACTTAAGTAAGGGCCCGTAGCGAACCCAGGCTTGCTACATACCCTCTCCCCTCCCACCCTTTAGCTTATTTTTATTTTGAGACATGTGACCCACATGGGTGAGGGGCATTCGTGAAACCCAGGCTTCTGCCACATGGGTGAGGGACCTGAGGGAACCAGGCTGTTGGCCACATGGGTGAGGGACCTGGGAGAAGTTGGGCTTCCGGCCACATGCATGAAGGGCCTGAGGGAAACCAGGTTTCTGGACACATGGGTGAGGGGCCTGAGGGAACTGGGCTGTTAGCCATTTCCAGACTCAGAAGTCTAAGTTGAGCACTTGGCCTGCAAATTTGCACCCTGAGGGCATCGTGCAGAATGCCTGAGAGAATGGAATCTCCTCGGTGGGCTGAGAGAAAGAAGATTCCAGATGAGTCTTCAACCCTGTGAAGAGAGCAATGCAACATCTCTAATTCGGAATCTGTGGTGGTTCCAGAAGGGCCCAGGGGACGCGGGAGCTTACCTAACCTTCGTTCTGCTTGTGGAGACAGTTTTGCTTAACAAGAGTTCCAGCAATCTACTTAAGAGAAAAACTATTTTTGAAGGCCTTCCCGGGACTGCAGAAGCATCCATCAAACTACAGACACTAATATTAGCTATCTTAAATTCAATTTAAAAGGGATTTGGGGGGAGCTCTCTCTGTGCCAAAGTCAACCCACTTTCTAGTTACTGTGTGCATTTTCATACGCAAAAATCACGTTAACTTCTCAAATCTTTGTCAAACTTGTTACTCGGTTCTGATTTCCCATGCCTCAGCTCCTGGAGAGATGTGTCAAAGTCACAGGGTGAGGGATGAAGCCTCACCAAGAGCCCCCAAAGGAGCTCAGCACAGAAGGACGCACACTTCCATGCACCTTAGAACCCAGGCTAGGGGCGGACCATGTGCAGGACCAAGAAGGATAAGAAGGCATTATGTTAAATACTGGTGAAAGCCTTCTGGCCAGTGGGTTGTCAGGAAACGCTGTGGATACCCCTCTAAGACAGAGAAGATTCTTTTTCTATGGGAGGGCAAGTCAGTCCCTCATGCCAGGGGAAAGACCCCTCGGGGAGGAGGGTGGTAGCGAGTGGAGGCAGAAGCGAGGAGGGCTGGCTGGAAGGAGCGAGGGCTGCCTCCTCCCTGATGGGGGCCTGGAGTTTGCCAGACGTTTCACCCCAGGCTGTCCCCCCTGCAGTGTGCACCGAGGGAGGAGGGGTGCACCCCCGAGGAGACCGCAGGAATGCCAAGCAGGGGAAAGGCGCCCCGAGCCAAGGGCTCCAGCAACCAGGATCCAATATCGGCGGGTGACTCCAGCCCCCGTAACAGGAGAGACCGTAAAGTATGTGCTGGGCTTCCCAACCCGCACACACAGCAAATAACCAATTACTCCAAATAGCTAACAGATTGCGGCTCTGACTTCCCTCCCCTCACCCCCACCCCACCCCATCCCCTCACTTGTCATTTGATGGGCGGTTTGTATGTGTTCAGAGAGAAAGAGAGAATGAGGCACAAGGAAGACCCAAATGACGCTGAGGACAGGCATCAAACACCTAATCGGGGCTCGTGGCAGTCACAGAGACCAGCCTGCACCCATACCATGCACAACACAGATATGCTTAATGACGGGAGATTCGGCAACTTTCAAATGTCTGTAGTGAGTCTAACATCCCCAATACCATCAGTACACATCCTTAGGAAACCCACATCTGTCTCCCTCAGTAGCTCAGCTGATAGACACAAGAATAAGGTAAACGTATGAATATGGAGTCTGGGGAGAGGGTCAGTCAGTAAAGTCTTGCAAGCATGAAGACCCAAGTTCAACCCCTAGAACCCATATAAGAAGCTGGGCGTGGCAGCACGCCTGTAATCCCAGTGCTGGTGAAGACAGGAAGGTCTCTGGGGCTGGCTGGCTGGCTGGCCAGGCAAGCTTCAGGTTCAGTGAGAAACTGTCTCAGAAAAGAAGGTGGGGAATGGTTTAAGAAAATGTCTGACATAGACCTACGGCCTCCATATGACACACATGTACACACACACACACACACACACACACACACACACACACACACTGAACATGGTTAAAGTTCACTCTCAAGTTCAGAGGTGCAGCCTCATAGCTCGCAGCTCGGAGACAAACTGCCTCTGGAAATGCTCCTTGCTCGTGAGCGACGCCCCGTAACTGATTGCTTTGGTCAAAAAACATCTACTTCAAAGTCCTGGGATAAATTGCTGTCGAGACTCATGAATCACAATAAGGCGTTCTCTCCAAACTCAAAATTGAGGGAAATAAGGCTGTTCTTGGAGAAAGTGACCTTGATCTAAATGAGTGCTAGGTCAAGACAAGGAGAGGCAAAATCACCTCAATAGGAAAGAATGTCCTCCCATAGAGTCTTACTTCCTAGTGAGAAGAATGTGGGGATAGAAAATGAGGAGCAAGTGAGCTATCCTAGAAGAACGGGGAAAGAAGTCAGCCTTGAATAGAGATAGCGTTTACACAAGCATCACCAGAGAAGCAAGGCTCCAAGCAATAAAGCCACCCCCACTTTCAGAGATAGATGTATCTGTCATTCTTGGTCAGCTACCACTAAATTTCTTACCCATTTCCAAGCACAAGTTGCCTCTCTACTTGTATGGCCTACAGGGAGGCCATGAGCTAGACCAATGCCCAGGGTCTCATGGACCAGGCAACCATTGTTCTCCCTGCAAATGCATGCTGGAATTCTTCATATGGAAACTTGAGCAGGCTTAGGAGGTGCCACAAACTTTAGGATCTACTCAACCAACACTGTCGGAGGTTTCCCTGAGTGATGTTCCTGTCCAGACGGCCTAATGTAAAAGGTCAATCCTGCCTTACTTAGGAAATTCTTACACAGGAGTCCATCAGCAAGGACTGTGGTTCTGACTTCGTTAGATTATGTTAGCTGCCATAGCAAACACACAGTCTTCAGCTCACAGAAAAACCCATGGTAAGTGCCTGTGGTTCTGAGTTCCTTCTGCTTTCTTTCCCTCTTGTTGAATTCCCAACTGGCAAAGGAAAACTCTAGCAGCTCTAAACTGTCCCATCTTTGGCTGATCTGAGTTGACTTTAAAAAGGTCTGTGCATTCAGGAACAGGCTCTACCTCATCTCCCAGTGCTTAATGAGCAAGAGCCTCCTTCTGAAAGCCTAAGCAAAGGACGGCAAGATGGCACCGAGGGTCACAAGAAGGAAACAATCTGAGAACTGAGAAAACTGTTTCCCTGAGCCAAAGAGCCGAGTCCAAAACAGAACAAATGGCTTTGTTCATGTTCATAGGACGTTTGGAGAAGATGCCCCTGACAGGAAATCAGAGCGCTCGATCCTGGAGGAGACAGAACCTGCTTGATGGAAAACAGAACTGTCAGATTTCAAATTGAAACAGATTTCGATTTCCAACTAAAAAGCAAACTAAACAACCAGAGGAATCTCCCCAGCATGCTCGTCACATCAACAGGCATCTTTAAAACCATCCTGATTCACTCTGGAGATGATGAGGGCATAAAGAGAAGCTTTAGCAGCAAACGAGAAAGGAAAAATCCAGAGAAATGAGGAGCCAAGTGCATAGGCTATGGAACCCCAAAAGCCACGGCTGAACATTTAGTTTTAAGTGAATCTGGGTTTGTAGTGTCTCCAGGCTTCTGGTAAAAGTAAACACACATCCTCTCTGGAAGAATGTGACTTCCATCCAGGCCTCAAAGAATTCTCAGATAAAGTTCCAAAGAGCATGAGTTCACAATCAAAAAATAGTGCAACACATGAGGAACGAGACACCGTAAGTCAGTGCCAGCGGGGATCAACCAGCTACAGAAGCAGACCCGTGAGAACAGAGAGCAGAAGCGTCAGAAATAACATGTGACCCAAAGGACCCTCCAGGAAACAAAAGACAGACAGAGACCCTCGAAATTAAACAGACTGGAGAAGAAAGAACATTTTTAAAAAATGTAAATCTTGAGATGAAAAACTCAGTAAACTGGGTTAAATATCAGATCGCAAACTAGTAACATCAAATAAACAGAAGACGAATCTTCAGAAATCAGCCTAAGTGTTATCATCAAGAAACAACCGTGGGGGCTGGAGAGATGGCTCAGTGGTCAGGAGCATGCGCCGCTCTTACAGAGGACCCCAGTTCAGCTGCCAGCACACACCCATACAGAACTCCAACTCCAGTGGGATCCAATGCCTCCGGCCTCGTTGGGCACCTGTACTGCCATGTGCATACCCAACACACACACACACACACACACACACACACACACACACACACACACACATATTTTTAAAATACCATAAATCTTTTTGTAAAAAATTCATTCCCAGGACTGGAGAGATGCTTGGGAATTAAGAGTGCTTGCTGCTCTTCTAGAGGACCAAAGTTTGGTTCCCAGCACCCACATGGGATGGCTCCCAACTGTCTATAACTCCAGTGCCCTCTTCTGGTCTCTGTAGACACTTGTATACACACAGACACACACATGCACATAAACAAATAATATAATAAATCCTTTTAAAAAGAAGAAATTAACAGAGTAAGCCTCAGTTTCTGCAGGACCCCTAGGTGGTCATAATCTAAAGATGTTCAAGCCTTTATCTATGGTTATGTATGATTTGCATATAACCTACACACATCCTCCTGCATGCTGTCAATCATCTCTACATTGCTTGTAATGCTCAGTGTGCAGCAAATGCCGTGCAAATGGTTATTTAACTGCATTGAGTGACTGTGTGTGTTTGCCATGGGCACAATCACTTTTCAAATATTTTCAATCCGTGCTGTTTACATCTGTGGATGCAGAAGCCACAGATAAAGTATCAGATGTAACATGCACATTTAGTTGGCATGGAGGATTGAGATGGTCCATCCACGGTGTGTCTCCTCCGAGCCCCAGATGGAATGGTCAGAAGCACAGAGACTAGATAAAGTTTGAAGAGATGACAATTGAGAACCACCCAAAACCAATGAAAATGGAAGTCTTCAGAGAGAGGCACTGTTGACAGAAATGACTTCAGTGAAACTGGAGTCCTGATAAAAACACAAAAAAGCAGGCGTGTGCACAAATACAAAGAGTTCGAGTTATCTCAAGACACAAAATTAAAAGAAAGCAGAAAAGCCTAAAATAAACTGATTCCCACATAAGAATTTCAACAGATTCTACTTAAATAAAAAGTAAAATAAAAGGAAGGAGGCTACTACACAAAAAAAAATAGTAAATTTGAACATAGCTAAAAAGAAAACTGATTACTTAAAAAAATAAAAACAGACTCAAATGTGACTTACAAGATGAGACTGAAATGTTCAACAAAAGTGCGAAAGTATTTGGAGAGCATTCAGTTCTTAATCATATCCTGGAAGAAGCTGTAGATGTGAATTAATTTAGACTTTGCTAAGTCAAAGATGCAGGTCAAGATTAAATAAGACAGGGCAGTGGTGGCACTTGCCTTTAATCCCAGCACTCGGGAGACAGAGGCAGGCAGATCTCTGAGTTCGAGGTCAGCCTGATCTACAGAGGGGGTTCCAGCACAGCCAGGGCGACTAAAAGAAACCCTGCCTCAAAAAAAAAACGAAACAAAACAAAACAACAACAACAAAAAGATTAAATGAGGTTGGTGTGTGGCACACTTATAATCCTGTGATTCAGGAGGCTGTGACAGAAGGACCTCAAGTGAGGGCCAGCCTGGGTCACCTAGTGAGAGACTGTCCCAAATACACAGAAGAACTCCGTACTAGTCACTCACACAGCTTGACAGGACAAGTGAGAGGGGAAGAGAAGGGAGGGCGGATTCTTAGATCTTAGAAACGAGAGCGTTTCAGGAGGTGTAACTCATTGGCAGGGTGCTGGCTTGGCCTGCTCAAGGCCCTGAATTCAGTCCCCAATACCAGGGGAGAGAGGGATGAATGAATGGAGGGAGAGAAGAAGGGAGAGAGAGACATAAAAAGATAAAGTTGATAGAAACAGGAAGTAAGGTGGAAAAAATCAAATAGTCGATAAAAACTGGCAGGAAGACGTGTTTTTAAAGACGAGAGAATCCAGGTGGAGTGACGCATGTCTTTAATCCCAGGCCTCAGGAGTCAGGGCCAGTTGAGTGTGAGTTTGAAGCCAACCTGGTCTACTCAGCAAGTTCCAGGCCAGCCAGGGATATAGCCCTGTGTACTGTGTACAGTAAACTATACGTGTGTGTGTGTGTGTGTGTGTGTGTGTGTGTGTGTGTGTGTGGAGAGAGAGAGAGAGAGAGAGAGAGAGAGAGAGAGAGAGAGAGAGAGAGAACAAATTGCTCTTGTAATCCAAGTTAAATTCCCAGCACCCATGTCAGATGGCTCAGAACCACCTGTAATTACAGCTTCTGGAGATCCGACACCCTCTTCTGGCCTCCACAGGCACCTACACTTATGTGTACATACCCACACAGACTCACACACATAGTTTTTCAAAATTAAACAAAACAAAGGAACCCAAGATTTGATAACACATTAACAAAGTGTCCTAAGTGGGTGTATAGCCTGTAAAACACATTTGAAGAACACACATTCTTCAGGCTTACACAAACAGGTCATTAAATATGGACCTTTTCCTAGGCCATAAAGGTCATTCCTGAGTATTATTACACATAGACTCATCCTCTGGGCCACAGTAAAGCTAAGCTAAGCCAGTATCAACAACAACAGAAAGATAAATTGAAACATAATTTAGGAACTTCCAAAATGTTTTCAGACAACTCAGGTGTCAAAATGAAATAACAGAAATAAGAAAATATTCAGAACAGAAAAATGGCAAAAATATTGCTTGCCAAGTCCTGTGGGAAGCATAACACAATACTTAACAGAGAACTTTATAGCCTTCAATGTTTACATAGAGGTTAAAAATATAATAAACACCCCAAATAAGAGGAAGGAAATAATAAAAATATTAATCAGCTAGGAAATAAGGAAACAAAATGAAAGATCAACTCAAAAATTGATTCTCTGAAAATAATCTGATAACAAGTGACAAGAATAATAAAATAAAATCCTGGGAATAAAGGCGACATGGCTTGATGGAGAAGAAAAACTAGAAAAATTGAGAGGGCATTACAAAAAAATTGCTATGCCAATATTTGGGGAGGAAATGGATACATTCCTATAAAACATAAATCACCAAAAGTGACTCACCTAGAAGCCAAAAATCTCAGAGGTCCTATAAAGATTCTTACAATTACAACAGCAGTTTAAAATATCCCAAGAAGAATGCTAAGTCTAGACAGCTTTACAAGTGAGTTTGCCAAACACAGGCAAGATGATGCCAGGCTTATTCTGTCTTCTTGGAGACTAGAGAAAGTTCATTCTCACCCAAGCTCCTTACAAGATGACTGTTACCTAGACACTGAAGCCTGAATGGCGTTAAGGAAGACATCTCAAGCAGTCAGCAATCACCAAAACTGAGGCAAAAAGAAATCCTGGGGCCATACACACGCCTTTAATCCCAGCACTTGGGAAGCAGAAGCAGGCGGATCTCTGTGAGTTCCAGGACAACCAGGGCTACACACGAAAAAAAAAAAAGAACCAAGACAGACAGAACTAAATCTCTGCAGATGAAATCTGGCAACACAGAAAAAAGAAACTAGGCGTGGCCAGGGTGCCATGTTTCTGACATGTGAAGCTGCTTCAGAACTGCAAGAAAAGGAGCATAAAGTGAAAATACTTCACAGGAACAGGACAAAGGAGAAAAATCACATGACCATTTCAACAGCTACATGAAAAGCATTCAGTAAAGCAGCATTCCTGATAATAAACATTAACTATCTCATCATCATTCAGCTCATACATTTCATATTCCTTTGTGAGGCAAAATTATTCATTTAAGAAAAAACAGGATCAGAAAAGAATACTTTCGATAATCAATCACATAAAACATCTAGAGGTCCTAGTCAGTGCAATAAAGCAGGAAAAGGAAACAATAAAGATAAAAAACACACAAAAAATATATACAAATTATATAACTGACTAAAACTCAGAACACTTGAGTCAGGAGAATTAATAAGAATCTTAGAGAAGTTTCTGAAAATAAGACCAGCATGTATAAGGGCTGATTTCATTTACATATGAATAGCAATTAACTGAGAAATGCACCACTAAAGGACAAGAAGGTCATGAAAATGTGGCACATCTACAGGATGGAGTTAAAATGGATGAATCTGGAAAGTATGGCATTAAGTGAGCGAGGTGATTCAAGCTCAGAATGAGAAAAACCACGTGTTCTCCTTCATATGCAGATCTAGCCTATAATGTAAACAGAGAGAGGGGGGGAGGGAGGGAGGGAGGGAGGGAGGGAGGAAGGGAGGGAGGGAAGGAGGGGAGAGAGAGACTTAAAAAAAGTCAATCTTCAGGCCTCAGAGACTGCTGCAGGGCAGAGGCAGTAGCAGCAGGTGTGGGGGGCTGGTGTAACTCTGGCATCAAAGCTGAATTAAGACATATCCCAAGCACCACTAGCAAAGGTGTAGAAATCCTAAATAAGTAGCAGCAAGTCTAACTCCAAGGTACATGAGAGAATTTCTCTTGTCCGGGATGGAGAGACACCCTCCACAGTCTGCCACATAAAGGCCAGGGCCAGCTGAAGGCCTGCGGCTGCTCCGGCATACCCTCTGCAGCTCCTGGCAAGTCAGCTCTGTTTGTGACCACGGTCAACTGTGCTTGTGACCACGGTCAACTGTGCTTGTGACCACGGTCAACTGTGTCTGCTTCCAACCTCTCCATGCCAGCTGCATTAACAATGTAATGACACAAATATGCCAAAAAAAAAAACTATAAAATTTGAATTTGAATGCTTTCAGCTTTTTTAAAAAATACAAACAAAATGGCATACAAAATGGCAGACAGATCTTAAATTTTCAAAGAACTCCACACTCCAAAGTTTTTGTAGCATCGTTACAGTCTTCTCAAACATTAGTAAACTAAAGGCTAAAAATCACAGACATTACATGTTGGCCGGGGTTTTAAATGAAAGGATAACAGCCCTCTGTTCAGCACAGTCAGAGCCAAAGAGAGCTTGGCTTGTGGCAAATGACTGGGAGATGAGCATGCTCAGTGGGGGGAGGGGGAGCCTGCATGTCAGTGTTCAATAGCAGGAGCTTCATGATCCAGTCTACCCAACCTGTCCCACCAGCCAGCTGACCGCCCGTTTGTCTGGGAAAAGAGGATTTCAGCCTGAGTCAGCTAGGAGCCCTTGACAGACAGCAAGGCTTGGGTTTACCCCATGAACATGGGGCCGTTGTGCTTTCTATTACCAGAATAATGTAAAGAGAAGTATCATCTTCATAAATACCAAATGATATTGATAAGACAGAACACTTATTTTTCCTTTGTGTGTTGTGGGGGGAGGGGCGGGGGGATGCGCACATGTATGTGCAGGTATACAAGCCCATGTACTCATGTGGAGGCTGAAGCAAGACAACAAGTGTCCTGCTCTACCGCCCTCTACCCTATTCCCTTGACATGGAATTTCTCACTGAAGCTGGAGCTAAGCTGGCCACCAACCAGCCCTGGGGAATCCTCTTGTCTCTGCTCGCCACACCCCCCTTATGGGTTATAGGTACATGTGGCCATGCCTGGCTCTTTATGAGGATGCTGAGGATTTGAACTGGGGTCCTCAGGCTTGTGCAGCAAGCACTCTCTCTTATCCACTGAGCCACCTCTCCAGGCCTCGTCCCAAGTTTAAGTTATTAGAAGACTGACAATAAAAGACCAAATCTTGACAAAGCCAAGATGATCTGAAACAGGTAGTTGTTACCATAACTAACAGAAACCGTTCTCATAATAACAGAGCCGTTCTCATAAATTAGTGGCCAAATAACTTTGCTCAGTGCCAGCTCTACTGTCAAATATTATTCTGAAATGGGGAATAATAAAGGCACAGCTTTGAGGAATAAAGCCAGGCTTGTTTGAACAGTCTTAGCCATCTAGAAATTTTCTTCAATCAATAAGGACTGAGGAAAGGGCTTAATAAAGAGATAGTCGCAATGTAAGTATACAAAAGTAGTGTTTCGGGAGCTGGGGCGTAGCTCGGGGTTATAGCACTTGCCTAGCATGCAGAGGATCCTGGGCTTAATTCCTGCCACAGAAGAGAAGACAGGAGAGGAAGGGGGAGGGGAATTGAGGGGGATTTCCTAGCAAGAATTATAGTCACAAAAAAGAAAGATATTCCACTGAGAATAGTAATAAAGGCTACAAAATGCCTAGGAATAAATTAAATGACCTGACCTACAGATAGTAAACTAAGATTTCTCGGGATGTAAGGAGACAGCAGTGAGGAGGATTAACAAATCAAGTGTCCAGCGATGAGCAGTGAGCACTTCCGGAGGGCCCAGGTGCCATTCGGCCATCTTTAAAATATAGAATAGAGAGTGGGAGAGCAGTCACACTGTACTTTTAAGCTTTTTAATGCAAATTATAAGAAAATGCAATATGATTCTAACATTGTAAAACTCAAAGTATAAACAAGTACATAAAAGAGACCTAAAAACACAGGCATGTCTAAACAGTCTTAGCAGCAAATGGAGACGTGGATAGCTCTTCCTCTGCCCTTCACTCTGTGTTTTCTGTATTTCCCACAAAAGATAATTCAGAAAGAAGCCTGGACCTTGCAGATCAGCAGAGGCAGAAAGAAAGTAGCCCGGATGGGCACCACAGTGCTGCCATTGGCCCAACCACTTGGATCTCAGGATACACCAGGACCCACCAGGAGTCTTCAGGCACACACACACACACACACACACACACACACACACACACACACACACACACGTGTTGGGAGTAACAAGGAAGGCTAGCAGCTGCCATCTGAGGAACCTTCTTGGGCCCAAGTCCCAAAGGGCACAATTGAAGCTAGGGACATGCCTGCTTCCTCTGGCCCTCACAACCACATGGAAGCCCAGCCCACCTGGGTAACCAGGACTGAAGTAAGGCTCAGGAGGAGCAGGACATTGATCAGAGGCAGAGATTTAGGAACTACACCCAGGGCCTCCCCCCACCCCTCCATGGTTATGCCATGCTCAGGAATGCCTCCTCTCCTCCTTATCCCCGATCTGTGCAAGGAAAATGGAGCCAACAAATAATGAACAATACCTACATGAGGACTGGACGGAGAAGACCTCAGGTTAGTGGGGGCCAAGCTTGACAGCCCATCTGCGAGCTACAAATTAAACACGTCAGTTAGTGACAGGATTTGAGGGCAAGATTTGAGGACCTGTGACAGGGAAGGATGGCCAGCTCTGAGGGGGTAGGGCTCTCCCCACCCCCTTCCCCTCCAGGAACCCTCTGCATCAGCTGTGTGAAGACTTGGCTGTCCTCAGTTGGACAAGCCCAGCTCCATGACCCAACCATTGACGTCACCTTGGATAGCTCCATGACCTCCCTGAACCACAACGACCCAGAGCGACAAGGAGAGGCGAGTCAGTCCAAACGTGAGGAAGACCTCGCCAGGCTAGTTTGCTCTCCGGCTGCAATCTGCTTGCCTTTGCTGCCCCTGATCAGGTGCCACCTACTCAGCCACTGTCCCTGCCTTTCTCAAGCCTGCCTGCTCCAGGGACATTTCCGGTCCCCACCATCTGCTCCTTCTGTCACTAACATACCCAGACCTGCTGGGTGGGGTGGCCAAGCACGGTCAAGATCCTCAGCTTCCATCCTCCGGGAGCTGGGGACCACACGGCTCTCCAGGCCTACATGAAGGAGGCTGAAGGAGTCTCACAGTATACCCCTGCTGCCTGCCCTGGGAATGACTTCCCACCACAAGCCCTCGGTTGGTATCTCTAGGACTGTAACCCGATGTCTTAGAGGAGAGCCTCAGACATGCTTGGAGGCCACGGCAAGGGGCCAGGGGGAGAGGTTAGGGCTCAGGTGGATGAACAGCCTAAAAAGGGTGGACAAAGCAGGAGAGGGGGGCAGAGGAAGAAGGAAACAGCAGATCTGGGGGTCGGGACAGAAAACTGACTCTGCAACAGGAGAAATGGGGGGTGAGGCTGGAGAAGCCGGGTCCAGTGGGGACCCACAACCACCAGCACCAGCCTCTATCTTCAATGATTCAGAGGCGCCAAGAGGATCCTGGAAAAGGGAAGCCCAGGCCAGGCTCCCTTCCTGTGCAAGAAGAGAGGTCAGGTGTAGGGCAGAAGTGAGGAGAGACCCCCGTTGAGACCGGAGTGGGGTTTTGACTCCCTGCCCTCTCCTCTGCGTAGGAAACATCACCGAGGAGCTCCAGAGCCCAAGTCCGGGAAGGAAGGCAGATTAAATGGCAACCAGCCAGGGCTGCTGGCCAATATCGGGTACAGTAGGACCTTCCAGAATAGACGGTGAGTTTCTCCAGCAGCCCCCAGATGGCCAAAGATGCCTCTGTCCCTCCCCTTCTTGCTCTGACCCCTCAGCGGCCTCACTGTTATTTTGGAAATGTTCCTTTTTAAAGAAGGTGAGAGGGGTACAGGCAGGTCATCAGAGCCAAAGGAACACACACAGCTAAACATAGTGCCAAGCTCCGTGCAGCTGCAGAAATTACACACTCCCCTTCGGGCCGGGGCCATAATTTGCTGCTCTAATTCTGGGGCCGTTTCCACCTTCATGGCAGCCTCGAGACTATAAGTGGAGCAGTGAGCTCCAAATTAGCCTGAGCCTGAGAGCTGCCCACACCCCAGCCCACCGTGAGTGAGAAGGTCCCCATCATGTTGTCAGGGCTTCTCCATGCCACCTGCCAACTGTGTCTTCAGTAATACACATCCCACACACATGTGCATGCATAGTGCCTTATCACACACCTCACCACACACATACACACACACACATCTACCACTGACATATCCACACATACCTACAATAAACATGCATACTACCTTACCACATACACACACACACCACCTTACCACATGTATACACCACTTCACCACACACATACCAACCAACCTTACCACATGTACATACATACTACCTAACCACATGCATGCTTTACCACATACATTACCTTATCACATGTATATACCACCTTACCACATACATACTACCACACCACATGCACACACACACACACACACACACACACACACAACTTTACCACACATCATCTTATCACATATACACTACCTTAGTGCACACACATATACACATACCGCCTTACTACACACACACACACACACACACACACACACACACATCTCAACAACCAGTCTGAAACCTACACAGAACACACACACAAAAAAAAAAAAAAAAAAAACTTTGCTATGTAAACACACCTATCACCTCCCCAAGATGGTATGTTCCTGCCAGATGGTATATTCAATAAGAATAGGGCCCAGGCCTCTCCCATCAAAGCAAGCTGGTCCCTTTTTCTCATCTTCTTCCTCTTGTCATCCTCTTCTTCATGTTCCCCTGCCATCTCCCAAGCTAGGCAAGGCCAGCCTTGCTGTGTGGCACTCCTCCAGCAGCCCAGCTCCCAGCCACACACCTCTCTGCCCACTGCTCCAGTCAGAGTGGCCATGTGTTGACATGGAGCACAGGCCTAGCTCTGGCTCTGAATCTTGCTCAGGCCCAGCCCTGGGCCCCTCATGTCAGGGCCAGGCGTCTGTCCAGCCTGGGCTCCTCACTGTCTACCTCGGGCTGTGCCAGTAGCCAGCAGGGCCCAAACAGTCCTTCGTCATCTCAGCTTGTGGACACTGAAGGTCGCACACAGAGAGCAGCGGGTCTGCCGGGAAGCCATTACTTAGTTGTAACTCAGACAGACCTGTGAAGGGGACAGGAAATAGGAGCTGGAGGGCAGGGGAAGCCAGGGCTTGGGACTCACTTAGCTACAAATATCCATCCACGAGGAAGACAAAATATAAACTTGTACTGACATCACTGTAGAGCCATCTCAAATTTCCATTCAGGTTTCCCTGCTAGGAAACATTCTTCCTCAGACCCATGCAGACAATGGGCGAATTATCTGTTTATTCTTCCATGCATTTATACATACATACATACATACATGTATACATACATACATAAACCCATCCATCTGCCATTTATCCATCTGTTCACCCATCTATGCATCTACCTGTCTATCCATCCATCTGTTCACCAATTCATCTACCTCTCCATCCATCCACCCAACCACCCATCAACTTACCTATCCATGTATCCACTCATCCATCCATCCATCCATATGTCCATCCACTCATCCACCCACCCATCTACCCACCCATCTGTTCATCCATCTGCCTATTCACCCATCCATCCTCCCATCCTCTCATCTATCCATTAATTTATTCACCCATCTAGCCATCCATCTGTCTACTCTCTAGCCACCTACTCATCCATCCATCCATCCATCCATCCATCTACCCATCCATCTATCCATTCATTCAGCTACCCACTGGCCAAACAGACAGATTCTCATTCAACATCTCCTCTAAACCAGGCCCTGTGCTGGACACTGGGGACATAAAAGAAAGGCAGCCTGGTTGCTGTCATGCATTTAGTCCAGAGAAGATGCTGAGACTCAAAGAGACATGCAGGACCCAGAGCTGATGCAGTGGCCAAGATCCTGCCAGAGATGTGGTGAGCATTCCTAAGTTGAGTCTCAAATAACGAACTGAGCAAGAGAACAAAGGCAAAGGTTGTCTCAGCAGACAGGCTAGCAGGGCAGAGCCCTGGTGAGTGCTACAGGCTGAGGGATGAGGGCTTGGGGCTTCTGACACCTTCTTAGCACTGGTGAAACTGTAGAACAATACTTCCAGCCTCTGCAGCAGCAGCGTGGCTCCAGGAACAAACACTGGAGGTGCTCCCATGGAAGTAGCAGGAAGATGGGAGATTGAGAAATCGGCAGAAAATGGCACTCAGTATTTCCAGTGACCACCTCAGAACTGAGCTCTAAGGATCTTGGGGCCATCTCAGCACTCAGGTTTGTTCTCGTTTGCAAAGCTAAGATTTAATGAGTGGTTTGAAGAGTGCAGAGCCTAGCTGAGTGTCACTTGTTAATCCATCCATCTATCCAGCCATTGACACACACACACCCATCTATTCACTGCAGCCTGAGGAGAGGATGCCATCAAACAGGCTAGGAGGCTCTGCCTCAGGCAGCCTGAAGTTTTAGGAGCACTGAAGGCATCAGGTGTGTGAGCAACAGCATGCACAGCCACAGAGGAGGGTGGCAGCCTGAGCAAGTCAGGCCATTGTTCACAGTAGGGCTTTCTCCACCTCTCTTGGGGCAAGTGCTGGACGGGATGCAGAGCCCATCCAGGGCCCAAGATAGGAACAGTGCTCCCTTGGGTAAAATACGTCATAGGCTTCCTGCCACACGCCTTGACATGTCCTGTGGTCATCAGCAGGTCCTAGGTTGCAGAGTTCCGGCAAAAGAACCATTGACTGCAGCAGGTTGCAACAACTTCCCCCCAAATCCTCCCCTCCTGGTCCTGGAGGTGGGGGATAAGCAAGATATACACAGTCCTAAACACAGCCTGCTCTCTCTAAGTTACATCCACGGAGCTGCCGAGCATGAGATCCCAGAACCATCTTCCTCGAAGAAGAGACACTCCCTCCCACCTCCTTCTCACTGAGGGATCTCAGACAGAAAGCCTTCAGTGCAGCCCCAAGGGAGATGTTCCATTTTCCCCGCATGCTTCCAGAAAAAAAAGAAAGTTTAGATCTTACCCTAAGGAGTACACACCCCTTCTCCAACCAGACTGAAAGCCCCTGCCCAGGCCCGTCCATCAGGCAGCACCCAGCCACCAGGGTGTAGAGGGCTGGGTATAATGGCTATGTGGTAGGGAAGGGCAGGGGAGGAGCTAGAGATGAGGAGTACAGGGTGGGGAAATTGAGGCCAGCTCCTTGGGGGTGGGGCGGGAGGGAGCTGCCACTTTCCTTAACCTACCTGGACAGGGATGAGAGGCTCCTTGTCGTCAATGTCGATAAGCACATCCTCCCCAGGGCTGAGAAGGCTCACATCATCTGCAGGGAGAGCAAGTCCACTCCTATGAGGACTCAGCCAAGGGACTGTCCCCAGACCCTCAGTCTCACCACCCCTCACACTCTTTTTCTCTCTGCCCCCGGCCCTTCCTTTCCCTGAATCCATCCCCCATCTCCCCCCATTTCCCACCTCCTATTCCTCTCCCTCTGCGCCTCCCCCCTCGGCTCTTCCCTCACCGTCACCCCTATTTTGAACCATGCTTCCCACCCACAAGTAGGCTCACTTGCTCCAGATGTGCCAACCTGAGGAAGGAAAGACCCACCACCACACACCTCTGGGCCAGCTAAGCAAAAGCCACCTCTCCCTCTTTACCTGGGCCGCCCTGTGGGGAAGGACTTTCTGCTGAGTATGGGTCACACAGGAACTTCTCCAGGGAGCGAATGGTGCACTGGCCCACTACGGGCCGGCGGCCAAACTGACGATTATCAATGACCTTGACCACAATCGGGGGACAGTAGAGGTCCTCTCGGGGCAACATCTGGAGAGAGGAGAAGAGAGACACTTTAAACATGGGCTTCAGTCCATTTCTGGGGAAGGAGTGAGAGAGAGCACTCACAGGTAGGACCAAGGGACAAAGAGTAACTCTGAGTCCCCAAGAGCCCCAAATCCAACATGGTGGCCAGCAGCCAGTGGGACAGAGGCCACACCCCTTTCTGTCTCTCCTTGGCTGCTGTGTGTGGAGGCTGGCTTTCCCACAGCTTTACCTCCAAGCACACCCAGGTCAGCCTGAACTCTGAGCAAGTCTATTTTCTCTGAACCTGCACTGCCTGGGGGGTAAGGGGGAGTTGAGCTGCCGCTCGACATTTCTTACAGACAGTCCCCCCCAAGTGGATACTCAGGAGTTGGCTTGTAGACCCAGATTCTTCTCCCCCCAACCCCAAAAGCACTTTGAACACAACTTGAAATAATTTATATGCACTCCTTCAGTGGCGTCTTGGCTGAGCCAAGAGAAGGCTCCTGTTGACAGCCACTGGGCCTGGAATTTCTATCGTGCTTTCATCTTGCAAACTATTTTCCTTTTCTCAGACTTGACTTACATTGGCCACTGGGCCCAGGCAGCCCGGGGAGCTGGGGAGGCCTGGGGGCTGAGGAATGGAGGGATGAGGGGTGGGAGACTCAGGGTTCAGGGCTCAGGGCTGGGGGTTGATTCTAAGCACTAGAAGTCTGAAGAGTGGAAGGCCAGGGATTGGGATTTAAGAACCAATGGCAGAGGACTGTGGGGAGGGGGCCGGGAGCGGGAACTGGGGCTAAGATCTGTGGGATGGGGGTGGGGGCTAGGGGCTGAGAGATCAGAAGCTAGGAGGCCAATGAGGACAGGGGTTGGGAGACCATGGACTAGGACCACAATGTGGGGTCAGGTTTGAGGGCTATGGGGCCTGAGAGCCGGTAGGTCAGGGGGTTGGGATGCTGAGAGCTGAAGCTACAGATTCTGAGAGCCAGGGTTGAAGGTTGGAGGCTGGGAGCTGAGGATATGGTAGCTGACAGGCAGGGTTGGGAGCTAGGGCTGGGAAGTGAGAGTCAACACTAAAGACTCAGGGGCTGGGGCACTGAGGACTTGGGGATGAACACTGAGAGATCACAGGCTGGAGAAATGGAGGTAGAGGACTCAAGGCAGGGGCTGGGAGCTGATGAATGGAGATCAGGGGCTGGGGAAATGGAGGTAGAGGACTCAGGGCAGGGGCTGGGAGCTGATGAATGGAGATCAGGGGCTGGGGAAATGGAGGTAGAGGACTCAGGGCAGGGGCTGGGAGCTGATGAATGGACATCAGGGGCTGGGGAAATGGAGGTAGAGGACTCAAGGCAGGGCTGGGAGCTGATGAATGGACATCAGGGGCTGGGGTATCAAAGGCTGGAAAGCCAAGGGCTGGGGGCTAAAAGTTGATTGTTGGGGACCCAAGATTGAAGACTTGGGGGCCAGGGTCTGGAGAGCCAGGGCCTGAAAGCTGAGAATTAGGGAGCCAAGGGCTTGGGCCTGAGAGCTGGAAGTTAGAAACCAGGGTCTGAAAGTTTGGGACTAAGGAATAGGGAACTGAGGACTCAGATGGGGCTGACAGCTGAGGGCCCAATGGCCTGGGAACGGGGGACTGAGGAGCCAGAACTGGGGAGCAGGGACTGGAGGTGCAAGGTTTCTTTGCAAGGCTCAAGCTAAAATAGAACCAGGGAAAATGGGGGGGAATGTCTGAAGGTAAGCCCTGGGGGGTCCCTGGGAAGAGGCCATGGCCATGCAAGCCTTCCCTACAGGAATAGATTGAAAACGGTTCCTGAGGCTTCTGCTGACCCGGGATCAGGCAGGAGGGGACAGTAGCCATGTGTGCCACACACAGGACAAAAACCGTCAGTCAGACAAGAAGTAATTCCTGTTTTCACAGAAGTTCTGGAGGTGATAGGATACAGAGAGAGAGAGAGAGAGAGAGAGAGAGAGAGAAAGAGAGAGAGAGAGAGAGAGAGAGAGAGAGAAGAGAGAGAGAGAGAGAGCTGGGCCTTTCTGAGAACTGGAGCTGAACCCCAGGGTTGCTGGGATCAGGAAGTCACTCCATCGCTCAGGGTTATGGAAGGGAACAGTGGGGAGGGAGAGCTCACCACTTCCATGAACAGGGTGCAGACGTCAAAGTTGGGGTTCTTCCGGAGGTTTCTGATGACACAGGATTGCACTGTCTGGCCCCCACACTCCACCACGAGGCTAGGGGAAGAGATGCTGGCCATCTGATAGCTCTTCATGTTCCTCAGGCCCCAGGCCAGGATCTGGGGACAGAGAAAGGGCAGAGCAGCTGAGCAGGGCTGGATCAGGAAGCGGGAAGGCCAGGCCAGCAGCCCTTGTCCGACAGCCAGGCTCACCTCGATGGCTGTGCGCTGGAGAGCTGGCTTGATGTTCTGGGGCACCATGTAGATGTTGGCCTCCCTCTGGGGTGGTGGGTAAGGCAAGTCTGTGTCCTCCGTCTGCGGGGACAGCAAAGCAGGAAAGAGACCACAGTGGGGGGAAGGCCAGGGCAGTGGGACTAGAGAGGACAGGAAGGCAGAAGGCAATGGCATGCATTGGGAGACGTAGGATTGGAGAAGGACGAAGCTCGAGGTGGACTAACAGGCAGTAAAAATGAGGGTGCTGGATCAGCCTCAGCTGGGCACTGTGCTGTCCAGGATCAGAATGCACACGTCTTCGCACAAGGCCAAGCTGTCCTCCCACAACACAGAGCGCCGGTGAGACAGCCAGGTCTCCCCCTCTACAGCACATACATGTGTGCTCACATATGAACGCACTCAGATGCTGACATGAGCATGCATACCCTCCTGCTCCGTCCTGGCCCACCTACTTCCATCTCTCAGTCGCTTCCCTCCATGCTTGCTCTCCTGACCACCAGCTGAGACACACCTGGTTTCCAGCCAGACACCCTCCAACCCCTAACCCCATATTCACATCAGCAAGAAGAGAACATGCTCATAGGGAGCCAGGAAGAACAGAGCAATGGTAAATGAGACACAGGGATGTGTGGCCCCTGTCCTTATAAGACAAGGGATATAAGGCCACCATCAGCGGCACTCCAGAGGAGGCTCCCTCACCAGCACGGACCAGAGATGAGTGAGGCATGTGGTGATGCTGGACTGCTCAGGGGGTTCCCAAGGGAGTTGGGCAGGAAACACTAAGAGCGTTGTGTTAAGCAGGGGAAGGCAGTAAGAGAGGTGTGATCTCAGGTAATGGGCTCCCAGCATGGCAGCTGTAGGTGTGAACACTAGCTCTACCATCCATGAGACTAGAAAGGTCATCTCACCTTCCTGTCACTCAGCCCCTTTGTGTGGTCTAGTTAGCGGAAGTCAGTCTCTAGCCAGTCTCTAGCATGGGAGCTGCGTGCCGTACACCTTGAAGAGTGTCTCCAGCAGGCAAACGCTCACTTAGAACTACTGGGGCAATCTTTTGACTCCATGTCAGGAAATTGTATTTTACAAGTTTATTAGGTCAAGACGCTTCACTGCCACCTAGTGGGAAACCTTTGTAATAAACACAAACACGGGTTACACTAGAAATTGAACCTCCTTGGATACACCGTCAGATAGCACATCCATACATACATGGACGTCTTGATGCTACAAAGATTAACTAGTACCAAACGGGCTGTGCTTCAGTAAGCATTGTGATCACCTGACTTACTCTCCAACAGTCTTTCTTCGGAAAGGACAGTATATTGACAGAGAATTGCTAACATGGGTGACAAGGGCAGCTTCCTCCTGCCTACATCAAATTTCATAGCAACTCCAGCCACCTCCTGCCCAGTGGCCCTCTGATGATGCCACACCACCCTGACCCATGGCCGTAAGGACCTCAGGTCCAGGACCAGACAGCCCTGGACTCCGATGCCAGCTCTGTTGCTTCCTAGCTGTGTGGCCCTGGGCAGATTACTCAGCACCAGTGACTCAGTGTCCTCATAAAGAAAGAATAACAAGACGCTGAACAAAGTCACTCTGAGAAGTAAAGGAGAAGATGAACAAGAGGAGCATCTGGCACCAGAAGGCACTTAATGAATGATGTGACTGTAATTACGGACGCCATTGTTGTCGGCGCCGTGGCCATTACCGCTGGTGTTCAGATTGCTCTCCTAGGGGTCACTTGAGGAGAGCTGGGCAGTCAGAAACATCTCTCAGAACAACATTGGCTTTATAACCACCCTTCAGTCACCGGGACAAAGGTAGAAACTGCCTGGCTTCCTCCTAGGCGGCAGTAGGTGACATGATATAGGGTGGGTGACAGACAAGAGCAGCCTCAGTGCACACCTGCAGGGGAGCTGTGCCCACCACAGAGCCTAGGACAGGCGCACCCAGACAGCCTGTGCAACCACCCGAGCAGCTGGGCTGCTAGCAGAAGCTGGGGCCACACTCCGACACCTGCCACCAGCTGCAGGTGACTGTACAGCAGAGGTGGCCTATTTTAAGGGCCTAGCTTTGTGGCATATTCCTAACCTCTCGTGCCCGATGCCCAGCCCACTGTGGGACCAAAGGGAATGGGGGCAAGGGGCGGCAACAGGAAGGGTTAGGCTCCAAGCTTTGCCGAGTGAGGAGGCCAAAGAACAATGTTCCTCACCCGGCCACCCTCTTCACCAAAGAAGACCCACCAGCTAGCTGTGGGCTGTCTGTGGGCCACCTTCCCTTCTAGCTCCCCAGAGCCCTGTGATGACGTCTGCTGTACGACCTGAGAACCAGACTCCCCACAGTGGAGCCCACTCCCCGAGTGGGCTGGAGGCAAGAAGCCCAAGCGGGCACTAGTACCGTCTGGAAGAGGCTCTGCATGAAGAAGGCAGGGGTACACAGCTGTGGAGCCAGGCAGGCGGAAGCAGGAGGAAGAAGAGCAGAGACAGAGGTTAGTGAACACCCAGGGACCACGTCCTCGGCATGAGGACGTCCCTCTCATCCCAGCACGCCCTCTGTCCACCACACTGTCCCCAGGCCTCCCACAACGTTCCGGCCCAGGCCAATTGGCTCCAGTTCCCCGGGGTTCCTTCTCTTGATGGCCTTCTCTGCCCAGCCTGCAAGACAGCATCATGGTCCTCTGTCCTCCAAGACAATGCTGTGTCCTGCGGGCCACACACCCCAGCACAGAGCTGTGACTGTGTATCCAGTCCTTGTGCTCTCTAGGTCCCTGACTCCACCTCACCCCATCCTCCCAGTCCTTCCCCTTCCCTTCAGTCTCTCTCTCTCCACTCCAGAGTTCTCTATCCATCACACTGTTTCTCTGAACGCTCCCCCGCCTCCATCCCCCTCTCCGCCCTCTGCTTCTGCCCCAGTGCCTCTTCTCTGGAAACTTCTCTCCCAAGCCAACATTCAGCCCCAGGTCACTTGTGGATTCTCACCTCTCCCACCCCTTGTCAGCAGCTGTCTCTCCCAAAGCCACCCACCTACTCAGTTCCCTCTTCTTCTCCAGGATGAGCCTCCCAGGCCACCTCAGCCCCTTCCTCCCTCAGCCCTGCAAAGCCAATCTTCTTTGTCTCACAGGCTTTCTGTCCCTCGTGTCCCTCCTAAGTCCTTAGCCCCATCCCTACCAGCTTCCCACTCTGCTCATCCAAGCATCCTAATGGTCTCTCACACTTAACTTGTCGATGATTACTTTTTTTTCTTAAATCCATCCCCCGAAACCCGCTCCCTTCAAGCGCCGTCTCATACACTGGCCCCAACATCCACCAAGACAACCAGTGCCACCCTTGGTTCCTTCTTCCTGCCTCACTGTGTCCGATTGGCCACCAAGCCCTGGTGACCCTTTTCCTAAATCTCTCTCCTGTCTCTTGCTACTCGTCCCCTCCCCCTCTCCCTCTCCCTCCCTTCTTTCTTTCCTCCCGTCCACAAGTTTTCCTTCTGCTGTCCACATACCCAGTGGCCCGTTCTGTGGTCTCCTCACTTCTGGTTTTGCACACATCCTCAACTAACGAAGTCCACGCAGTCGGGACGTGTCACTCAAGTGACCCTGCACTCAAGACACTTACAAACCCCTCATCTTCCAGCTACTGCTGACGTCTCTCATCACGTGACTTTTCCTTCAGGATCCCAAATCTCAATATACTCAATCCTTACCCTTCTTAAATGGAGGCACCGTGTTTTATTTAACCTTGGGACTCAGCACTCACCATCCATCTGTCTGAAGTACAGTCTGTCCCTCTTCATCTGGCCACTTCCTGCTTGGACTCTATATATCATCTAACTCTCCTTTGGTACCCTAAGCATCCAATGTCTCCGTGGTCCCCATAGCCTTTGTCCCCTCCTGACCTTCGTCACACTGAAAGACGCATCAATCATCCTACGCCCCTTCTCTGTCTGTCTTTGTCCCTAGCTAAGCAGCAATTCTAAATAATAAGCAGTGACGTGAATAGATAGCTGGAGTAAGGGAAGGATGGGGGACAGAGGGAGTAAAAAAGTGGCTCTCCTCGCCTACACTGCCACCTGCTCTGCCATCACCCCAGGCCCTCCCTCAGCCCTTGCTGGCTGTGCCTGCTCACGCTGCTCCAGCCTCCTTCACTACCTTCTGGGACCTGGCAGTCTTCAGGGCCTAAGTCAAGTTCTCCCTCAATTCCTCCAAACGCTCCAGAAACTTCTTCTAGCCCTGACATCTCTTAAACCCAAATAACTCGTGACACACACACACACACACACACACACACACACACACACACACACACACACACACACGTACATACGCACATGCATGAACACATGCACCTCACACAGTTCCAGTGAACCTAACCGTCCTTTGTTCATCTCACTCAGGAGGTAAAGGGGAGCCTGGGCCATATTGCCAGCTCCTAAGCCTCAATTTCCTCCTGGTCCAACCCACCTAGGGGACCCAAAGTTGTCCCTTCAAGACACTATGGGTGCTGTGACCCTTATCAAAACTGGACAGCATACTGCCAGGAAAGGCGGCGGGGGGGGGGGGGGGGGGAGGCTACAAAGGCAGCCAAGTCTGGTTGGCTGTCTCACAGGTGACAGGGACTGAGCACTCCAGGCCCCAAGGACAAGCCAATTCCTTATTAGCCTGGTCAGAGACAGCCATAAAACCAAACTCCTGTGCCTGCCCTGACTCTGAAGCAGAGCTGGCACCAGGTGGACAGGGTGTTGATCAAGCCAGTTCAGCCCCAGATCTCCAGGAACAACTGGGGGACTTCTCCCAACAGTAGAAGCCACCCTTAGATTCTTCTCAGCCCCCCAGGGCCAGTCCAGCACAGAGCTGAAGCCGCAGAAAGGCTCCTGGTCCCGGGTGACAGCACACTAGTCAGATGCTTCTTCCCAGGGCAGTGCGGGGGTTGACATGCCTCTGCAGCCCACTGGCCTGCCCTGTCCCCAGTAGCCCCCAGGACCCCACCTCACCCAAGGGGGACACGTCTTGGTTCCTTGGGGAGCTGCAGGCAGGGGGCAGGCAGGCAGCAGCAGGAGGCTCCATTGTCTGTCTGCCCCACCCAGCTCATTAGGAACAACATGCTGGTCTAATTACACTTCCCAGGGAAATAGTGTTTCAAATTAAGACCTTGGGGGAGGAGGAAAGGGATGGGGGGCACTGGGCTCATTTTCCTGATTGCAAAACACCAAATGTTTCCTTCTAGTGGATGCTGGGGTGCAGGAGCAAACCTGGGGTAGGTCTTAGGGTAAACTGTATCCCCTGCCACCTCCTAGATCTGGGAAGGTGTCTGGGGTAACTAGTTGGACCACCACACCCGCAGCACAAGCATCCAAGAAGCACATGCTGCGCTCTTCCAGGGCATCCTTTACCTCAGAGCAGAAGCGAAGAGGGACAGCTAGCCATGTCTTTGGACAGTCAAATCCCGCAGGCCCTGGGGAAGGTCTTCCTCCACACATGTCCCCAGTTCTAAGAGCCCCACTAGTAAGGAAACCCTAGGACCTCGCCTGCCACATGTGTGCGCATGCGTGTTCTCACCAACGTGCCCATGCGCATTGCACGCGCACACTCGCCAGTTCTCAGGAAATCTAAAATTGCAGTTTCTTTGAACTCGTTCCCCTTGGCAGCCCGAACTGCCTTTGTTCTCAAGACCAAAAAAGGGGTGTGGGGGGGGAGGGTGCTCAGAAGAGGTGGGAAGGAAGATGGGCCAAGAAGGGCACAGAGGAAGGACGAGACAGGAAGGATGGAAGGAAGCTCAAAGGAGAGAGAGAGAGGACAAAGACCAAAAGGCACCCTCCGCTCTCCACAAGGGCTCAGGTCTCTGCACACTAAAGCCCCCAGCAAGCAAGGCAGCCTGGCTTCCCCCACCTGGAGCCCCACAGAGCAGCGTTCCCATGGCCGGGTTACTACTGCCGTGTCCCTACGTAGCAGCATACAGCAGGGTGTCTCCAGCCCAAGGTACTGCCTCCAAAACCTCCGGTGTGCACAGGGATTGGACTGGGAGCTTGGGAGACATGAACAGCGACACAAGCGGGTGCTGGGCCACCACACACAAACAGACAGAAAACCCTCTGCCGGGTCAGCAGGCTCTCTGCAGGAGCAGAGCAGCCTCCTCTCAGCCTCTGGGGAGCCTTAAAACTGAGTAAGCCCCAAGTGCTTGGCAGGAGACTCAGCCTTCAGTCAGGGGAAGTGTGCTGAACTCGGGGCCAAGGGTTACCCTGGCACCCTCTGGGGTAAAGGGCATCACAAGGTCATCTTATAGGATGGGTCGCCTCCCTGGGCCTCGAACTCTTTGAACCTGCTGGGCTGGCCCTCTCTGCATCCAGGAAGCTCCCAGGGCACACTGTCCTCTGGCCCCGCTGACCACAGGAAGCCTCAGTAGGGGACCTGACCAGCCCTGATGCTCAACTCTTCAGGGTCTGGCCCCCAAGCTGCAGTTTTGAGTTGGTTCATAGCAGCCAGGCCACAGCCGCATCCTCGCCCTCAGTCCGAGCCCTCGCTGTTCCATATGACACATCCGGTCACGAAGGATTCTGAGTCTGTCATAACTCATCCCTAGGCCGGGTCCTCTTCAGCACAGGCTGTGGGTTTTGGCTAGAGTTCTATGCTGCCTTCCAAATCGGCAGTCTCTCCGCATGGCCGCCAGAAGCAGGAGGCCGCCTGTCAGGCGCGAAGAGGGCCAGCAGCTGGCAGGCCCCCACCTCTGCCTGGGAGTGAAAGGAAGTGAGGGAAGGGAGGCGGGCTACAATCCCACATCCTGATTGATCCTGCACTTCAAGTCCAAATTGCCCCGAAAATGTCAAGTGGTATCCGCTCTCAACCCAGCCCAGGGAGTCCCTGCCTCCCTGATGGAGGACATGGATGGCCTTTTCCTGCTCAGCCTTGGCCCAGAGCTCTCCTTCCCATCCATCTTCACGCTGCACCTAGGCCCCTTAGACCAAAGCTGTGTGCCTCCCATTTTCTCCATTGCTTTGTCAAAGTCCTAACACTGCCTCCACCACCAGAAAGGTTTCCTTGGCTACTCTGGCACCTGCCCAACATTTTATGCTTGAAAATATGCCATCTGTTACTCAACCAGACAAAACTCAGTATTGCCATTCAAGTGATCTGTATATGTCTGGACTACTAAGGAGGCATCAAGCCTCTGGGGCCAGAATCACCTCACAGTGTGTACCCCAGGCAGCTGTGGCTCTACTCCAAGCCTAAGGACTAAAATCCAGACCAGTCACCCTGTGACAGGAGCTTGGAAGTCTGGCCTTTATCTCCCTCCCTCCAGGTCTACCACCTCCCCCATCCCTGGGTCCAGCTCACCTCATCCAGTATCCTTGAAGTTTCGTGCATCTGGAATGGGCCACATCCGGGAGAGAGTAGGAGAAGCAGAAGAGCAAAGGGTCTCCATTAGTAACAAGAAGCACTGTCTGGGACAGAGATGGCACCCACAGAAAGTCCTCCCACCAAGGGCAAGCATGCCAGCTCCTTCGCCACACCCTTCAGGTGCTCCCATATGAAGAAGCGACAATGGACTGTGACAAAGTCTGATCCTCTCCAGATGTGGCAGGGGGAGAACATCAGACAGGTGGTAGGAGGGACCTGGGACCCTGTGTAGCAACCCCAGGAAGAAGTCGGGCCTCGAGCAAAGCTGTAGAACTGTGCTGTAGATTTGGGGAGCCATGAAAAGAATCTCCAGGACTAGCAGAGCTGAGGGCCGCCAGCCCCGACAGGACAAGGGGAAAACTGTCAGGAGAGGGCGGGGAGAAGCAAAGGGTGGGAGGGCTTGTGTGGTTACAACCACCCGGACCCTGTGTGTCCCAACAGCCCTAGCAGCTCCAGCTGAGCCTGCCCTAAAATGGAACAAGGAAGAAAACAAGCCTGAGACTCAGCACAGGCTTTCTACTGGGACCTCCAGGAAAAGGGGGCAGAAAGGCAGGAAGCGGACGGAGGGGACATTGTCAGCAGAGGAGAGGAAAGGGTCACAGGGAGACATGAGTTAGGCCAATTGGGCTAGCGGGATCCTGAAACTTCCCGTGCATCAGAAGCTTCACGGGGCTGGGTGGGGCGTGGGATGATGGGCCTCCACCCTCAGAGCTTGCCTGGATGGAAGTGGACCCAGAAACTGGCATTTCTAACAATACTGGGCTGCTCCCAAACACTTTCTGATCCTCAGCCTGGGCTGCAAGTTAAAGGCCTTGGGCAGTATTGAAAGACCCTGAGCCAGGACTGCACCCCCAGAGGCTGGGGTCAAACCTGCACTCCCATAAATGTTAAATCCACCATGGTGCGTCTCATGCCCAGCCCAATCCAGAGCCCTGGGATGGACAGCTCTGAGGTCTCTACAGTTTGGAACTTGGTGCTCAGTCATCTCCAGGCAGAGGGTGCCTATGCTGACTCAGTAGGGAGCCACTGAGTAAGATGAGAACTCCAGCCCCTCGTCACCTACCCGGGGACCACACTGAGCCACCTTCTGCCTAAAGGAGTTTCCAGGGCCCTCAGGTGGGCTAAGGTGAGTCCTGCTAGCTGCCCTCCCAAGCCTAGAGGGGTCTACAGAGGTAGGCAGACTGGAGAGAAATACACAAACAAGACTTACCTCAAAGCCAGGAATATGGTGGATTGCTGGCTAGAGTAAAGAAAAAAGGATGTTGTTCACCAGCTCATCACCCATCCCAGACCCCTGATTTCCACCCCGGGCCAACACCCATAGACTGTGTCAAGTAGCAAACAGGCCAGGTACTTGGGCTGCTCCCAGCTGAAGGGCGGTAGTCTGTGTCCTCCAGACACCTTACCCAGAGCGGCCGCAGGAGCAATTAATAAACAAGGCTCATGTGGAATCCATGGCAAACCTGAGCACAGCCCTCAAAACAGCCTGGCATTTAACAGTAGGATCCTGGTTACAAGGTCCAAAGCCAGGCCATGGCCCAGCCTGCCCCCAGTACCCATTCACTACACTCAAGGCCCCCTGCCCCAACCATGCAGGCTCCTGGAAACCATGACGGGGAATGACCCAGAAAGAAAAAGTGCTGCGGTCAGGAGTCAGTCATCCTGAAGTCGACATTCTGCCCTCAAGTGGATTGTGTTCTGACTTGGAGATCAGAAAGGGTGGGCTGGTGGGTATCAGTAGGAGGGCTGACTCTAGAGAAAGCATCCCAGTTCCTGCGGAGTTCACCATGTGGACAGCCCCACCACCCTTGGCCTGTGCCCCAGCTGGGCCTCCCAGGCCTGGACAGTGGCCAGCCTTACCTTCTCTCTCTGGATCAGCTCAAATGCTGCCAGCAGCTCGCCCGCAGGCTGGCTGCCTCTGGTCAATGGGAACCAGGCCAATCGGGGCATCCGTTCCAGGCTGGGCTGACAGATACAGCGACCCATGAACTCATCAGCACCCTAGACCAGTGTCGAAAGAGAAGAGTCAGTGTCCCGTATCTCCCCCCGCCCCAGAAGTCAGGGCAGCCTCTTCTGTGGAATGGCAAGCACTGCCCTCTTAGGGAAACGTGAGGAGCAGATGCAAGCAGCCTCAGTGCACTAAGATGGAATTCCCACAGCAGTTACACAAGTCCTTCTCTGTGCCCAACTACTATCCCCCATGCTTTTGCTTAATCCATCCCTGAGCCCATCAGAGAGACCTGGGAGAAACAGTCTGCCTACACTTCCTTAACACCCTTGTTTGACATGTCAGGGGCTCTCATATCACAACTGTTTCACCCCTAACTTCCCCACTTTTTCAGATGAAAAAAAAAAAATGTGACCTTGTTTCCCAAAGTGAGTCTTACTAAAATGATGTCTTTCCCTCCTAAGTCTCGAACCTGGCTTCCTCCTTCTCTCCTGCTGCCCACAGGGCAGGTCCACCTCCTCTCAGTGACTGAACACTAGTTCTTCTCAGCCGACCTCCATGCCCATTCCTCCTCCCCTGGAGCCCCTTGGCCTCGCCCAGCTCTTGTCTCCATGCTTTTGTGCTGGTGCCCAGCTCTCCTCACCTCTGTCACAGCAGACAGACTACCCATAGTTCACAGGGCAGTCGGCAGAGCCAGGTCTCAGGCAGATGGTGCTGTGGGTATCACAAGCCCTCAACCCTTGCCCAGGAGAAGGGCTGGGAGACAGCCCTGACCATTCTCATGCTATACTACGGGAGGGGAGGGCCTCAGCACCTCTACGAGGCGTCCTGGAATGGCCACCAGCTCCAGCACACACACACACACCACACTAGTGAGTGGAAATTCAGAATCATCACTCAGGGCGGACAGTAACCGCCGCACTGGGGAGGGTCTGGGGCTTCTCGGGGCCAAGTCTGGCCCCCCTTGGCTGCTGAGTTCTGCAGAGGGGTGGGGCTGGCAGATTCCCAATGGACACAACTCTCCCTCATCCATGGAGCCACCACTACCCCGGGACAGACCTCCCTCTTAGCCCGGCAAACATGAGAAGGGCAGCTTGGAGCAACGTTTCGAGAAGATTCTTCCGAAAGAGAGTTTCTGGCTGGCCAGCCAAGGACAGGTCAAACAGGACCTGGTCTGAGTGACAGTGAGATAGACGGGAGAGGCACAGTTCAAAAGATAGTTCTAGAAAGTTACCACAGCTGGGTGTGAGTGAGCAGGTCCCCGAAGAGCTCTGGCTCAGGCTGGGAACCTACCAGCTCGCCTTGCACCCATTCAGGGCCTCCTAGTCCCCCACTCCCCTTTCTCCTCCTGCCTCACAAGCACCAGGACCTGTACTCCTCCTTCCCTTGATGGCCCTGATGACACTCCGTCTAGTTGCTTCCTGTCCTTGACCTCAGCTAGCTCTAGAACTTCCAGGTCAGAATGCCCAAGCCAGACCCAGGCCACCCATGGCCAGCCTCTGTGACAATCTGGTGAACACCTTACAGAGCATCACCTCCCCATCCCTGGCTGCCACACTTTCTCAGAACTTCTGACATGTAGTCATGGCACTCTTGCTGGAAACAACTTCCAACCCCTCCTCCTTGCCAGTGCACCCCGCCCGGACCAGACCTCTCCACCTGGTCTTCTTTGTCTAGAATCACATGGCCTCCCTTACTTCTGACCGCATCCCCCAGTTCCTCTGGCCTCATTCTTCCTCTTCATCCTCCAGCACCCCCATATTTGCTAGAATGTTCTTCTATGTTCCCCTCCCCACACTTGTTTCAGGATTTTTGTCTTCACCCCAGCTTCCCCTGATTATTTTGCACAGTACTGTCTTATACTGGAGCATAAGTCACCTTCAGATTTGGGGGGGGGGGTGTTTTGTTTTGACTTGCTTTGACTTGTTTCGTTTTTAGGCAAGGTCTCAGGTAGCCCAGGCTGGCCTCAAACTTGATATGTAGCCAAAGAGGACCTTGAACTCCTGCCTCTACCTCCCAAATGCTGGGATTACAGGCCCGCACCACTCCGGCTGTATGCCCAGGGCTTTGTGCATGCTAAGCAAACGCTCCGCCAGTTATGTCTCATGGACAACACACCCTGATGCAGTTACTTAAACCGAATTCAGAACTCAGTTTCTCCATTGGGACAAGTGCATTTCAAGTGTTCCCCACATGAGGCTGGCGGCTCCCCTCCCCGAGAGCACAGCCAGAAAGCACAGCATCACCACAGGAAATCCTGTTGAACAGCACCATGGAAAGGCCCTGCGTATACCACAGGGCCATATGGTACTCCAGACACTCTGTCTCACCTAGAGGGTTCTTCACACACTGGGTGTCTCAGTTCCCACCTAGACAGCAAGCCTCAGGCAAGAGGCCACCCAGCCCAGTACAGAAAGTGCTTGATTAATAATTGTGGCGAGAAGGAACAAGGTAGGCCTGGAGAAAAGCCAGACCTCTAATCCACAGCTCTGTGCCCTTTCTGGATCTGCTCCCCTCTCTCAGTTTGATTAGCTATGTCTGCCAAGGGTCCTGTGCCAGCGATCCATTTCAAACTCATTTAAAATCATTTCAGTGAGCAGTGAGGAGGAAGGCCACCAGCCTAAGTCTTGGGGATAAGTAGCTAAGTGGAGCCCAACATTCACACCACGACTTTCCCTGGGGTCCTGGAAATGGGCAATAAAGAGAAGTAGTAGGTAAAACATACTTACATAGGTGTCGTGGTCATACAGCTCCACCACAATGCTGGGTGGCTGTTCTGCCACACTGGCCGGCTCACCAAAGATCTCAATCTCGTAGAAAATGAGGGTTTGATCCCAGGTGGGGTTCAGAGTGTTTTTCTCCACCACCGTCTTCTGGCTCTGATGCAGGAAGGAGACGATGCATAGGGGTCTGTGTGGGGTAGGTAAGGAAGGAGACAGGACTCAGCTGACTGTTCAGGAGTCGCAGGGCCACAAAGCCAGAGCATGGTTGTGGCTGCCACTCTGGAATAACAGCATTCGGGCCAGATGACATCTCTGAGGCCACCTATAGCCACTTGGAGATGGAGTCTGACCTTGGCCTGGAACTTGAAATCTTTCCTTTCCTACTCCTAGTTCGTCACTGGGGTAAGGTGTGCCAGAAAAAACAGTGGGTACCTGTGTGCCCCATTCATTTATCCAACAAGTATTTCCTGAGTGCCTTCTTCATGCCATACTAGGGACCAGGCATTGGGAGCTGGGGACACAATTGAAGCAAAATATGAACTATCTGCCCAAACTAACGACAATTTGAGTGAGAGCCTAGAAGAATAAACATGAAGTGTGTTCATGGTCGATCTGGATTCTTTGAGGAGCGGGGAGTAAGGGCTCAGGTGGTAGGCTCTAGGAGCCTTGGGATAGCATCAGTAGAACATGACCAGTACCCTCCCTCAGCAGCTCACCCCAGGTGCCACCTAGAGACCAGGCAGGAGACACACAGTGACAGCATGAATCAGTTACGAGGCTTCTGCACTGGTACAGGCAGAGGTGGCACGGCCTTAGGTGGATGCAGAGCAAAGAGCTGCTGGGCACTGCATGGTGTGAGCTCCTCACTCGCCCAAAATTCCTGTGCAGCCTGCCAGGCCCAACGGCCTGGGACCCAGCCAGTCGCTTTCTCTGCCTTGTCCAAAGGCAAGTTGGTATAATTGGAGCAGATTCTAGACCGGTGGTCCCCAAATGTTAAGGTACCATGGACCACCTAGAATGTTTTAACAGTTCTCTTGCACATGTGATGCAGCGGAGTTGGGTAGGGTCCTTGACTTTCTAGTAAGTTCCAGGCAATGTTGTGGGAAACATTGGGACACTAGTGTGAGGTCTAGGGATGTGTGCACATGATTTGAGAGAGAAGTAAAATGCTTGAGGGAGGATGCTCTTCCATCGTCTCCAAGAGCATATCAGTTTAGGGTCCTGTTCCAAATGACAGGTGTTTAGGGCACATGGACAGGAGAGTCAGGATGCAGAGAGCTGGCAGCTTGAGCCGGATGTCTGAGAAGAGACAGGGTCTTAACACAGCTGATACCTTCAGCCCCAGCTCTATCCCAGATGCCAAGCCCCCAGGCCAGCCCCAGCACAGCCATTAACTTCCCATGTGACCCAACAGAGCTCCAGTGGCCTCGGAGGATACAGAGCCATCCGAACAATCCCAGGCCAGGATGGGGAGACAGGGAATCAGGCTAGGTTTCTAGCTATAAGGAGACCAAGAGACAAACCCGGACCCTTGCACAAGAGGTGACAGAGAGAGGGGGGCTGGCACAGGGTGGCTGTAGATGAGGTGGAAAGATGAGGTAAGAGCAGGACTTCCACTTAAGGTAGACAGCAAGGTTCAACATTGTGACTGTGACTCAAGAGCTAGCTGTAAGAGTGAGGGCATCAACCTCACAGTCAGAGCCCTAGGCACCTGTGACAGAAACATACTCGGTTAGCTGACGGGCACCAAACCTGAGCCAGGCCTGCTAGTTCAGGAACTGGGGGGCAGTAGGAGAGTGATAGAGGGCATCCCTGTAATACTGGCTTTGAACCTGACTCTGCAGTTGGAGGAGGGCAATGGGATGCCCTTAACAGAGAGACTCCCCAGGGCAGTGCCTCCCTGGCACGGGACTCCCACATCCACGCACAGGCCCTGGCAGCCTGGCCCCGAGCCCTCTTCCTTCTGCCCCTGGCGAGGCCTGGCGGCGTCTGTGCGTTTAATGAAACCGTCTGGCTGTGATACCATCAGCTCCAAGCTCGGCAGAGAACCTCTCCCAGTTCCAGTAAGGGAAGGAGGGCGCGTTCCGATAAATAAAACCATATTAGAGAGCCAGCAAAAAAGCTTCTTTTGTTCCCACCCCCCTGTGCTTCCCAATGCTTTATTTTTATAAGCGTGCGGGCCCCAGACCGACCGCGTTTACACAAAGGTCACAATTGCACATTGTAGCGGCCATGCACGTTGTATTGGTGTTGGCAGCACCCCCCACGCAGGCCTCTGAGCAGGCTGGCTCTTTCCAGCAGCTCCAGCAGCTCAGGCAATGAGCTCAGCGCCGGGGGACAGACAGGGGGCAGCTTACAAACAAAACTCACCCAGACCCACACGCATGCACCCCACCCACCCATGGGAGGGAAAAGGACAACAAAAGCATTGTAAAGAACAGGCCTGGAGGCCTTGGGCCGCAGACACTGGGCTACTGTGTGCCCAGGGCCCAGCCTCCACCCCCACCCCCGCCCATCTCCCCACCCCCATACGGGCAAAAGACATAGCAGCAGCAAGGTGGCCAGATGGACTCACAGACACATCCTGTCAGGGAGGCAAAGAACAGGGGCCTGGGAGGTCAGCGGGGAAGGGTCAGATCCCCATGTCCATAGTTGAGCCAGCCTGAGGGCTGCAGGACCCAAACAGCTGAAGCAACCCCAAGGGGACATGTTTGGACAAGAGCTCTCTGAAGACCACAAGCTGCCTTTGAGAGGCTCCAGATACAGGCCACTTGAGGATGCCACCAGATTGCCTCACAAGAGAGCCAAGGACCTGTTACCAAGTCCAGACAGGACATTTTTTGTATAGGTTCAGAGCTTTGTACCAGGGTGTCGGCCAGTCCTGCCGCTCTGACCTTCCTAGGACTCTGGATGATACCTGCATTCCCATCAACCAATCCCCCACAACCCCCACCCGACCGCTGGGCTGAGATCCCGGGAGGCTGAGACTGGCCCGACTCCTGGTCTAGTGCTCTATGCCATCCTCATAGGAAAGGCAAGTGGAATGAACCCCAGAAATCAAAGCAATGCAAGTTCAAATGATGCCACAGCAATATTGTCACTACCAACTCAAGAAAAAGGCCAGTGTGCTGCCTGGGAGCCCAGGACTCGGGAGCTGAAAGGAAGAGAGTCAGGAGTTCAAGGCCATCTTTAGCTACGTAGTGAGTTCCACACCAGCCTGAGCAACATAAAAATTTAAAAAAAAAAAAAAAGAAATTAAAATTTAGGGGGAAAAATGTTCAAAATTACCAAACCCAGTGTTGGCAAGCAGTGGGTAAAGAAAGTGTTCTTTCCGCTGGGAAGCTACTTAGTGACCCTTCAGAAAGCAGCTGGGCAGGATGCCCTGAAAACATAAAACTGTTTGCAATGTTTTCCTCACATTCCTGGGCATCACCCAAATCAGCCAAAGGCTCTAGGTACAAGAGGTGCCACTCCAGGGGCTCTGGTAACACATCGCCCATTCAGTGCTCAGGCACTGACTGGCTACTGTGTGGTAGGGTAGCTCAGTGCTGGGTGATGCAGCGATGGAGGTGACTCCTGGGTGAGGATGGTCATGACCCAAGTGAAGAGACGGAATGGCACAAGGAAGTGGGGAACGTTCACGTGTTAGAGCCCCCCATCTCACCCGGCTGCATCCAAAACACTTGCCAAAGGAGGTTCTCCTACCCTGACCCAAGGAAAAATACTAAGAAGAGCAAGGTGTCCCCAGTGCCAGCCACGCACAGGTTAAGCCCCTGGCCTGGGCGACAGGAAGAAGACAGCACCAGAGCCAGGACGCTGCAGTAGGGGGGATGGTGGGTACATAGCAAAGGGCCCCAGACTGGTGCTGGGAAATCTGGCCTGAGTCCCGACTCATGCTCCCAGTTCTTGGGAAGGCGTTGAGGAGCTGAAGCAGGTTAGACGGCTCCTCCAAGCCGCCGTGCATCATAAAGCTGGGATCCGGTCCCCAGTCTCTTTCCCAGGAACCCTTTCTAAGTGAAGCGTTTCACAAGCCTCCGATGCAGTCTGGAAAACCCCTTCCCATGCCTGATGGGTGGATGTCTGGGTCTCCCCACCCCACCCCCACCCCCAGCATCAGAGCCAACCTGAACAGAAAGCCTGGATCAGAAGAGGGAGGGCCAAGCGGCAGCCAGACATCAGAAGCCCCGGGGCAGGAAGTCCCCAGTGACACCCAAATCTAGGCATCGCTACAGCACAGGTGAGCGAACTGAGGTTCGACAGACCCCACTGTGACCGGCTGTAAGCGTAACATCTCTCAGGACCACATTACTTCGACTTCACTGGACCACAGGCCAGCAGAGGAATGTGGGACTTCATAAGTAGATCCTTCACCTCATGGGTCACTGAATCATGTAACATCTGGCCTCTTGGCCATCTCTCCTTGACTGGGTTAGCCTAGTCACCCCCTGACCTGTGAGGCCCGAAGAAGAATCTATATAATAGGCATATCTTCACTCCTGAAATGATGTAAGACAACATTTCTCAAAGATCCTTTGTGTATGGAGTGGCAGTTGTCAACAGAACAGCTCCAACCAATACAGAAGCAGTTCTCAGCGGGGATGGGACAGAGGACAGCTTCTACCCTCCAGTAGCATTGGTGTGCATAGAACTAGGAAGATGTGGGCTTGGACTGTGTTGGGAGATGGCATGATGCTGCCACTTTGAAGGGTCAGGCAGGATGGAGCCAGGAACAGTGATTTCTCAGTCCTTTGGAGTCACAGCTTTTAGCTCAGAGCGAAGCCCATACCGGTATCAGAGAAGTCACTAGCATTAGCTGCATCTTATATTCTCTGCCTGGTCTCTACTGCAAACGCTCAACTCAAGCAGACACCACAGACACCTTCCACGGGTCTAGAGAACAGATGTGGCCACAAGGCGAGCCCCACTGAGGTACAGTGCTCAGGCCACCTGAACAGCAACATCCCACAAGTGTCTCCTCCACACTCCACATCCACAGGCTATCAGTAGGAACGTGGTGGGAGCAGAGGACTGCGTGGCCCCGGACAGCGGGGAGGCAGCTGGAAGATGCTCCTAGCAGTAGGCAGTCACAGCTGGACCCTCCCCTGGCCTCAGACATTCTGGCTTCAAATACCAGGCTCCTCAGATACGGCAGGCAGTGGCTGGGCACAGCACTGAACAGCCAGCCACCCCGGGGTCAGTTCCCGGGGAGAAATCGCTTTGGTTTAGGGTTTGGGAGTGAAAATAAACACTCCGAGTTTTATAGGTTCCCCCGCGCTGGCTGCTGTTTCCCTTTCCAGCTGCTGCTCAATCGGGCCTTTCATTCAGAAGCCCGTGGCCTCGGAGGAAGCCCTGGGCAGCACCCTCAAAGCTCAAGGGATGTTTATCTGGGTGGAAAGTATGACATCTCCCAGACCGGTGCCTGCTGACCCCACTGCATGATCCACATGCCGAGCTCCAGTTGCCCAGGCTGCAATCCTCAGGGAGCCCCTGCCCTTTGGGTGTCCTTAACCAGCTCAGTTCACAGAAGTCAAATGGCCTTCCACCCTCCCCACGTGCCCTCTGCTAAAAGAAAGCAGGCTGGGGATCAGTCCATTTCTACCTTTCTCAGTGTCAGTACCAATGGCAGAGTCCTAGACACAGCCACTGCAGATGTCTAACTGCCCCGAGCCTGCCGACGTCAATGTGCAAAGGGCTGTGTCAGGACCCGCCTCCAAAGCCCAGAAGGGAAGCGCTCCAGCCCTCAGTGCTTAGCTGAGTGGTGCTGGAGGGCAGGTCACTGGGAGCACAGGAACCTGGGTGTGAACTACAGCTTCTGGGAAGGAGAGGGATCTTGGGCTTAGAATGCCGTGCGGCCAGCCATTCTGTGACCAGAAGGCCGCTCTCACAGAACCCAATCCTCCTTAACTGGGGGTAGGTACTTGTAGGGAACACCTTTGGACTTAATTCCCAACTGTCACCTGTCAGCTATTTCGGCTCAAGCAATTTAGGGAACCCACCCGAGTCTCTATTTCTTTACTTATAAAATAAGGAGGTGGGACACCTGACCATCAGTATCTGCCTAGGTACACAGTGGTGCTCAGAGGGGAAACAAGGCACGTCCCTGTGTGAGCACCCAGATGATGGGAAGACGGCAGCGGACAGACCACAACTGAGCCCCACAGCAGATAAGGGCGCAGAGAGCTGTAATGGAGAGGTGTCTAGTAGCGGGGGAGGAGTGGCCAACTCAGCTTGGGGGAATCAGAGTTCGTGTGGTCTGGGTCCTGAAGTTGAAATTGAGGAAGAAACGCACTCTAGGTTGAGAAGGGATTAATCGCCAAGGCCAGGCACATGCAGGAGGAGACTTGCACTTGGGGGCTGGGGTTTATGGGTAACAGTGCAAGCGAAGATGAAACTGGAGGGACCACGGGCCCCCGCACCTCCAAAGGCTCTTCTGATTGGGCAAGCGTGGCAGGTGCATCTGTCGGGGTCCGTGCTTCAAAACGAGGGAGTTAGAAGTCCAGTTGTGTTTGGGGCAGTGTGGAAGGGAACAAGGAGGGCAGGAAACCGAGTGACCTGGATAAGAAAGAGCAGAGCAAGCGTGCTGCCGAAGCAAAGATGCACGGAACTGTCTTCCGTAAAGGACCCCAGGCCAAGCAGGCAATACAGCAGTTGGGTCTAGGAATATCAGGGCCTGGGATCTGGGTCTAGGATGGATCAGACCTCCAGAAGCTGGGATCTGGGAGGGCAGGGACCTCAGGGATCTGGGTCTGCACAGAGTGACCTACATAGAGAAAGACATCACTAGAGATCTGACGTAGAATGGCCCCTGGGAAGGAAGGGACAATCAGCTAAGTCAAATCCTGCTAAGGTCTCACGTGAGGGTCAGCTGTCCTGATGAGCAGGAGGCCCCGGAACCTGAAAACAGTATCTAGCACTCACTGAAGTCAAGACCCAAGGACCCTGCCAACCACAGCACACACCTTGAGCCCTCCCACTGGGAGTCCAGCTCCTCCCCTTTTTCCACCTACCCGAGAAGGAGTCTTTGTCCATGGCTGGCAGGTCTCGGGCCTGGTACAGGTAGCAACGCAGATGGTAGCGGTTCCCATCTTCACTCAGGAGGAAACAGAGATGCCATGTGATAAATAGGGTTGCTAAGGGCTGGAGCTACAGGAAGAGGAGGGTCTGCCCCAGGAAGGGCAGCAGACTCCAGCTGAATATGGAAATGGCGACAGCTATCATGCAGAGTGAGCCTCTTCCAGTTAGGAGGACATAGTCTAGCTCAGAGGCAGCAGCTTGCGCCTTCTGAGCCTATCCAATCCCAAGGAGAGAGCCCGGGGAAGAGGGGAGGGGAGGCCAAACTCACGGCGACAGGAACCTGAACGCACACACCCCATCTCCAACACACGGACACCAACGACCACATGTACATAGGCACACACACAAAAAGACCTGGCTGGCCTAAAATCCCTCAGCATACACACTCCCGACTATGGAACCCCACTCCGAGTGTGACGTCGTGCATACACACTCAGATGCCGTCAAGTGTGACTTACAGTCAAAGATGCAGGAGATCGTGGGTCTGTTAACGCCGAAGCTCAGGGTGGAGACGGACATGGAATCTTCACTCTTGTCATCCACCATGCCACCCTGGGGACACAAGGCTTGTCAGGGCACAACAGAAAACGACCCTGGGTTTCTGCTCCAAGTAGCCCCTGGATGCCAGTCCTCTTACTCTGGATCACACAGGCCTCCAAGCCAGAAGCAGCTCTGGGTGTGAATCCTTCAGAGTTACACCTGAGGGGCAGAGTGAGTAATTTGCCCTGTCTCTCCCACCTGACACTGAGACTTGCTGCCCTCAACCAGGGCCTGGGCTTCAGACAGGCCATGCTCCCCTCATGTTCTGTCCTTGCAAAAGGCCCACGCCACGCATGCAGGAGGAACATGTTCCTCTGCTGTCCCCGGAGATGCATCAAGGCCCTGTTGCAGCTGCATGGGCTCTGCTTCTCACCACTGGGCCCCTCCCCTGCATACAGGGAGAGTAGAGTGGCACCCCTCCACTTCCTTTGGCCACAGTTTCAATGTGGCTCTAACCTGGATCACTTAAATTCTGATGCTGCCTCTCACTAACTGTCTCTGTGACTTCAGACAGGTTGCTTAACTTCTCTGAGTCCATTTTTGTATATCAGAGAGAATTATACAGTGCTCAGCTCAGAAAGTTGCTGTGCCTATTAAAAATAGACAAGCAGCTCTTAGGATGCCACCTGACACACATTATGTCCTCAAAGAATGCTAGCAAGTCCTGATCTGAAGGAAGTAAGGCACGGGCTGTGAGGATGGACACCAGAAGCTATGCCGTATGTGGCTAGGCTGGGGGTGGTGTTCATGTATATACTCCTATTTGTTCACAATTAGTCCAGGAGTGGCTCCGTCAGTAAAGTGCCTGCCTCACACACATGAAGATGTGAATTTGATCTTTAGAACCCACATAAAAATGCCAGATGTGGTAGCCCACATCTGTATCCCAGTGCTGGGAGAGACAGACAGCCTAGCCTAACTGCAAGCCCTAGGCCAGTGAGAAACTCTGTCTTAAAAAACAAGGTATTTGGCTCCTGGGGAACACCCCGTGAGGTTGATTTCCAGACTACACACACACACACACACACACACACACACACACACACACATCACACACCACTTATCTCTCTCTCTCCTCTCTCTCTCTCTCTCTCTCTCCTCTCCACACACACACACACACACACATACACACATACACACACACCACTCCTTCACAAATCCACACACCACCCCACACACAGACACACACACCCCAAACACCACTCCCTCACATACATACACCTCTCTCTCTCTCTCTCTCTCTCTCTCTCTCTCTCTCTCTCTCTCTCTCTCTCTCTCTCTCACACACACACACACACACACACAACACACACACAGAGGGGGGAGAGAGCTGGTCAGTGTCTTTATATCTCATGGCCACTGACCCTCCCAGGGTCTGGACATCACCCTAAACAGATCCCCATTAATGTCTGGGAACAGAGGGAAAGCCGTCCTTCCTAGTCGACTTCGGTAGGCATTGAATTGGGGCTTTAGAGGGGTGACATCCTGACACTAGCACCCCACTCATGTTCAAACAGCAGGGATACCCTGAGACCCCTTTCTCAGCCCACAGACACCACTCAAGCAGATATCATCCCCTCTCAAAGGAGCCATGGACACCCACTCGGAAACACGCCCCCACAGCACTTTCGCACACCCGAAAGGGATCTCACAGACCTCGCATGGCTTTGCTGCTTTCTGTGACACTGACGTGTGACATGCTGGCTAATATACCAAATATTCTGATCAAGCTCAGTGCGAGCTCCAGGTACCACAATGACCGGGCACCTCCAGCAATGCCTGGCACAGTGAGAGCCCAGGGACATTCCCTGAGTCAGTGGCTCTAACCTGGGACAAGGCTTGCCCCCTCCTGAAGAGCACCTTTCTCCAGAAGGAGGACTGGAGCTAAAGCAGTTCTCAGGGCCAGGCTGAGGGAAGGAGCCCAAACAGACACCATCTGAGGCCGCACGTGAGAGAAGGCACGGCAAAGCCGGCGTTGGCAGCCGATTGGCAACAGCCTGCCTTCCCCATCATTACTGTGTAGTACTCCAATCCAGGGACCATTCCCAGAGTGGGACCCTGGGGACTTTCAAGTCAGAGGACAGAAACCAGGGTAGAGATTCGTGTTCTAGCTGGTGATGCTCACTGAGGACCGTGCCCAGGCCATGCTCAATTATGGTAAGACAGAAGGACAAGCCCTGTGCCTGGAGTTCCCAGAGTGGATTGGGAAAAGGCAGCTGGCATGGTCGATGACGAGTTCCTGAGATCCTGGCTCTCATCCGTGAGAGATACAGGGAGTTTAACTTTGGTTTTATGACCACTCTGGTGATTCCCAGTGGTGAGGTTACTGGTGTCCTAAGCATGTTTAAAGCATCCCTAGTCACCTAATTAGATATCAGTACCACTTAGTTATGACTGCTGAAATGTCTCCAGACACTGTCATATGTCACTCAAGAGAGGGGCAGTACCCCTCATTTAGAAACATTGTTTAAAAAAATTGAACCAGATAGCATCCACACAGCCCTCAGCAGGTACCTGGCATTCAGTGTGTCTATTTATTCGCTGTCACTTCTCCAGGGCTGTGGGAAGCAATTCCTCATCCAAACCTCCACTCCTTCCCCCTCTAATTCCCTTAAACGCCTTGCATCCACCTTCTTCCTTCTGCCGCAGGGCCTTTGCCTGCCTGTGCTTCCCACTTGGCACATCCTCTGCTAGTCTTAAGATCGTCCTTCATTTTAGTCACTGCAGAAGCATGGGCACCTTCTCGGCTGTCAGCCTTCTGCAGTTCCCTCCCTCACCAGTGTGTCTTCAGAAGACATGCACAGACAACCTCTCCATCACATGCCTCCACATCCCTGGCCCAGAGAAGGCTCCAGGGAAGGAAACCCAGCATGCCCTTGCCTTGGGCAACATGGGCAGCTCAGGGACCAAAATCCCAGGCAGGAGGGAGTTCATTGTGTGGCTAGCAGTGTTCCCTCACCTCAGGAGGCCAGAGCCTGACTGCCAGGGGAAGAACCCCCCAGGACGCCTTTGTAACCAATGTGCGGCTCTGTATGTTGGAAGGGCATAGGGGGACTTTTGGAATGTCCCTTTGGGAAAGGTTTCCTGGAGTAGGTACTGAGTCATCAGAGGTGGCAGTATCTAAGAAAGGCTCAGCTGGCAGGTGAGAAAAACTGGGGGCGGCGGGGGGGGGGGGGCTAGTGGGGTCCTGTGAACAGCCAGGCTTCATAGGATGGCACTGCTGGGGTCTCTGCCTGCCCACCCCTCGCACCCATTCCTGCCCAGCCCTGTTGGCCTAGGGCATTGGGTTTCCCACAGTCACATTCTTCACTACATAGCTCATGCGGAGACTCCCAGGCTGGGGCTGGCAGCCATGCCGTCTGTGGCCACACACTGTGTCCTAGGGCGAGCTGTGTACGGGATCCTATGGCTCCCTCTGGGGGGGACTGGGCGGCCTCCAACCCACTGCTGCCCGGCAGGAGGCCATGGATCCCTGGAGGAGCCTGAGGCAGTGAGAAGGAGGAACTAGGCCTCAGAGATGCTACGCAGTGCCCCCAAATGTCCCTGGAGATAAAGCCAAGCCTTGTTGGGCCTGCCCAGGGCTGACCTCCAAGGCCTTCAACCAAAAAGAGGTGGGCAGGTTCTGGGGAGACATGCCTACAAAAGGGACCCCCACCTCATCCAGATGAGATAGAGACCTAGTAAAGGCTCAACACCATGTCTGAGGTTCCCTCAGAGCCACACACCGCCCACCAGGAAGGTTGCTCTAGCCTCAAAAGGAGCCCTGAGTAACCCATATCCTGGAGGACTCTATCAGCACCCATGTGGAGAGGTGGGAGGGAGAAAGCCAGAAAGCCAGAGGTGGGCAGAAGAGCCATCGCAAGCTTAGATGGCTGGGACAGTGCCTCAGATGCCGCGCCATGGCTGCTGGGGAGGAAGCAGCAAGGCCTCCAGGGCTTGTTGGGACCATGGGGGAGACGCCAGGAATCTTCCCTGCATTGGCCAGGTCAAGCAGAGAGGTGTAGCCTAGCACTGATGGCTGCCTTCTTCCTCCAGGGAAGACCACTCCCACCACAGGGCAGGAGGCAGAGCGAGAAGAACCTGGTACCGCTGAGAAGAGTACCTGGTACCCTGCTAACAGGAACTAAATATTGCCCACACCTCTGTTCATGCAAATAGGACTAGAGATCCCAGAGTGGCAAGGGCTGGAGCTGTTTCATACCCCAGAGTCAATTACAGACTTGGGACTTGGCGAGGCAGTCACTGAACAAAAGAAACTCTCTACATTTACAACTCAAGAAACTGGTATTTCAGAACAGAGGGGGTGGCGCAGGCCCGTAGCCCCGGCACTTGGGAACCTGGGACAGGAGAGAACAGATGTTCTAGGGCAGCCTGAGTCACAGAGTGAGTTTTAGGCCAGTCTAAGCCATCGTGAGACCGATTAAGAAGACGGAAGAAACAAAGGAAACCCACACACATCTGGGAATTGCCCCCACAGCATGTGCTTCAAGCCTGAACTGGGGAGCCTGGCTTGGCTCTTCCTGGAAGCTGGCGGCTGAGCACTGGCCAGCACCACCCTCCAGTGACCCCCCAGACCATCACCAGCTTGGCAGGGACACCAGAATAACATGGAGACAAGGGACGGAGTTTTCCTCGGTAGGCATCTGAAGTCAGTTCAACCAAAACATTCTCTTCAAAGTGGGTTCCTAATAGAGCTTGCCTCCTGGGACTGATCAGACAAAGCCATCTATAAACAGAGTAGGTAGCCACAGGTGCCTGTGGTCTGTATCCTAGAACAGGACGTGAAGAACGTCCACAAGCAGCCGGGGTGTCCACATCTTCACCACTGGGAGCTACTGAGGGTCTGTCACAGATGCGACACCCACCAAGGCACAACGTAGCGACAGGCCCTCCAAAAGTGACATTGGCTATGGGCCAAAAGAGGTTTATTTGCCAAACAGGCCATGGGTCAGATTTGGCCTGTGGCCTACAATGTGTTGATCCTGCACTAGGAATGGGAGGCTACTGGGTTTTTTTGTTCCTTATCTTCCCCATCCGACAGGTGAGAATACCAAGACAATTTGTCTCTTCCCTGCAGTTAAATGGTAGATTCTCTAACAAGACCAGGGTCTCTCTTCCAGAAGCCACCAGAGTTCAGAGCACCTAGGCAAAGTGTTGGAGTGGCTACCGAGGGCTGAGTGCCAGCCTAGGGCCAGAAGAAGTCATACCCAGGACCCAGGGCACTGCCCTGGCTGCCACCACCTATACTAAAGCCCCACACAAGACAGCAGGCCAGACTAAGGCACGAAAGCCCTTTAAAAGAGGGAGTGGACCAGAGACCTCGCTTCCCAATCAGGTCTTAAGTAGAATAGCAGGCAGGGGTGCGACCCCATTTAATTTGCAGCTGGAGCCAGGGTTTGGAATCAGCTGCTAAAGTCTTTACCAAAGGCTTTGCAGAACTATCGCCGGACAGCCCCATGGAGCTGGGAGGGCACCAGGCAACCTGGAGAGTTCTCAGTGCCACGTGTGGGCTGATTCAGGCCGAGTGTCCTCCCAAGTCTCCGTATCTGCACATGCGCAGCCTGCAGAGACATCCAGGGCAGAGTCTTTCCCCTGGCAGCTGCCTCAAGAATTTCAACAAGTGTCTGTCCCACTTTGTCTGGAAGTGCCCTGATTCTTCATGCCTGGCTTCTTAGAATGACTGGTAATAATGTCCCAGGCCAGCTATAATTATAATAATAATAATAATAATAATATAATAATAATAATAATCAGGGATGGAGGATCATAGACCATCAAGTGTGATGTCATACTTGGGGGCTCCAGCTGTGCAGGCACATTCACTCAGGACCTCAACATCTTAAAACCCAGGTTGGAGCAAGATAGATAGAGGGTCCACACATGTAGGGGACATAATCAAACTGTCCTCTCTATCAGGAGAGTGGGAGGGATGGGGAGACCTCTGTTTGAATGAGGCGCCAGCCCTCCAGCCCCAGATCGCACAATGCCGGGGAGGGAACAAGTATTTATTTCAGATGGTCAAGGGCCCCTAGTATCTGGGCCTCAATCGGTAGGATGCTTGCCTAGCATGTACAAAGCCCTGGGTTCAATCCTTTAACACACATCTGTAATTCCAGCATCGGGGAGGTGGGGAAGATCAGAAGTTCAAGGCTAAAGAGTGAGATCAAGACCAGTCTGGGAATACATGAAACCCTATCTCAAGAAAGGAACCTGGGGACGGATAAACAGAGTGGGCCTCTAATAAGTCAATCACTCCGAGCCCTGGGCCATAGCTACCCAGGAGGTAAACCTCTGAAGGATGCCTTGCTCAGGGGGAACAGATCTGGGAACTGGGCTGTGGTACCAGGCACACAGCATGACTTCATCCGGGTTCAGAGTCGGCCCCACCCTGGCCAAGCCATGTGGGACCTCATTTCCAGCCAGCTCAAGTCTTGAGTTACTCCCACTGGCCTTTCCTTGACCTTTCTCAGCCCTTGCAACTCACAACTGCCCTTCCCCGCCAATGGCCCAGGGTGCTGACACCTGTCTCTAAGGGTTCTCACTACTTGGGTTTCTGCTGGCCTACGCTAGGCTTCCCAGGTAGCAGCTTCCCTGGGTGGAGAGAGGGATTCATCACATCTGGCCACGCCAAGGAATTGACTGCCTGTCTGAAACGCACAGAGCAAGGATAACCAAGGATGTTAGCCACGTGTCAGCCTCCTGACACTTCAAATCTTTTCTCCCTAGGGCCACCCTGAAAGAGCCCTGGGTGTAGCGGGAGTGACACTCTGCCCTGGTGAAAGAGAGGGTAAAAGTAGCAGTTTGTGACCTGCCCAAGAGTCGGAAAGTACCCGAGGAGAGGGAGGAAGACAACTGTGTACCCTAGGTAGGTTCTAGGACAGACACAGACCTATTTCTCCTGCAGTAACATTCAGAGCTCAAAGAAGGATCTGTAGGGACAGTGACATCACTACCCCATAGCTGCATCACCCAGTATGACAGGAGCTGCATTTCCTTACCCTGGTTACTTTAGAAAAGAGTTTAAAGAGCCATGTGTGGACAGGGGCTAGGTTCAGCACCTCAGCTGTCCCCAGCTGTAAGATGGGTTAATGTCAGCATCCAGTCTTCCAGGATCACTGGGGGATACAGAGCCACATTTAAACCTGTCTGCCTGATTCGTGGTACATGGTTAAAAAGATTTAGTAATTCTAGTAATTCTCTCTTAGTGACTTGGATGCCCTAGAGAAATAGATAATGCCAGAGGCCTGATATCAGAATTTAACCATCACACAGACACACATACACAAGCATCAGATCTGCCAAAGGGCAGAACACATACAGGAAGAGACAGACAGACAGACAGACAGACAGAGACAGAGAGACAGAGACATAGAGAGACAGAGACAGACAGAGAGACTGCCAGAGACAGAGACAGAGACAGAGAGGCATCCAAATTCCCAAGGCTCTTGCAGCTCCAAGGCTCACATGCCCCTTTAAACATGGAAGTCTTTCTCAGCTCTAGAAGGCACCAAGGACGCCAGCACACGCTTTGGGCCTGTTTCCTCCCTCCCTCCCTCCCAGCCCGTCTGCCTCTGCAGCTTGGGAAGCCTTGCCCCTCCAGCAAGGCCAAGTGCAGAGGCAGGCTTGGAAAAATCCTCGTGCCCGGAGGGCAGGCCTAGGGCAAGGGCGACAGAACAGATTCCGTGAGCTCATCCCCAGCAGCCGTCACCAGAGTTCCCAGAGAGGCTGGTGGCGTCAGGAGGGGGTGACTGGGTGGGAGCCGGGCGGTGGTGGCTGTGGCAGCAGCAAGGGGTGTGGGGTAAGGAGGAGGCTGATGGAACTCGCTATAATAGCGGCTTTGTACTCCGATTCCCAGCTCCCTGGGAACGCCAGGAAGATTATGAAACCCGGTGTCTTTGGGAATGCCAGGATATTAGCTGGAAAAAGAATAATACGAAAATAAAATAATGCGCGGGATGGAGACAGCAGACGCTTAGCAGACTGAGCCAGGGCCTCCCGCTCTGAGGAGGGAGCCAGGCTTGGCCCCTGCTGCTGGTGCTAACGAGCAGACAGGGCCTGCCTTCCAAGGAGACGATTTCCAGAGGGTGCTGGCAGGCCAGGGGAGGGGTGGCAGGAGGCAAGGCATAACCAGGCCTAGTCCTGGGGCCCAGACATTCAAACCCCTCAGATTCCCGGGAGGTTCCCTTAACCCCACCCACAGACATTCCCTGGCTCGTTCAAGGTCTCTCTCTCTATAGCCTCCTCCAAGCACCCTCCCCCTCAGCATGGTCACTCTGGAATAACTATGGAACGGCAAAGATATAGAAGGCAGCAGGTTTATTCTCAGTCACACAAGAAAATCTCTCTTCCAGCCCTAAATCACAGAGGCGCTCCCCTGTGGACCAAGCCTCCAGCATCAGATCCACCAAAGGGCAGAACAAGCTGTCTTATCTTGCCCCCATCCATGATACTGGTCATACACCCAGTGTCTCTCAGAAAAGCATCTAGATGGTGTCTTCTGTCCTCCACACTCAGTGATGGCCCTGGAGCCGGCAGCAGCAGCGCCTGCGGCGGCGGCGGCGGCGGCAGCAGCTTGTTACGTAGGACCTTGTTAGAGGTAGAGATTCCTGAGCCCCACCCGGACACTGACTCAGAGCCAGTATTGTAACAGGTCCTCAGCTGACTTCTCTGCTCATTAGCCTGCACAGTCACGGCTAATCCTTCCAGTGATGCTAAGATGTGGTCTCTTCCACGAGTGATGTAACAGTCCCAGAGGCGTGGGAGGCAGAAGCAAGATCCAGAGCACCCATGAAGCCTGTCACCCATCACACTTACACCAGGTGCAGGGCAGGCATTAGCAGACACCAGGGACCAGCAGCGTGGCCTTGGTAACAGAACACCTGGCATCTGTCCTGTGATATGGAGAGTGCATGAGTCACAGGCCCTGGGCTAAGACACCAGGCCAATAAGCTCACAGACGGAAGCCCGATCCACCCTTTGCCCAGGCTGGAAGCAGGTGAAGGTGACTGTAGAAAAGGAGTATGGTATGGGGGCATGTAGGATGTGATCATGTGTCTGCCCTGGGGCTGAAGGGATTCCATTTACTCAGCTACAAAGTGGTCCAGACAGTTACTATCAAAAAGGATGATTGCTCTGCCCCAAAACTGAACTCCTGAGGACACTGCAGAACTCTGGGGGATCTAACCTAGCAATCACAGACTTCCTCCCTCAGAGTCTCTGGCAGTTCTGCTCCTCAGGGATGCAGAGGGCTCTCTGAGGCTGGTTCCTTCCATGTATCATGAACTAATCAGAAATGAATCAAAATCCCATCAACCTATCTGTCAACTTGACATCGGACTTCAGTGGTTCGTTCCCCCGTGACACGCTCTCCCACAAACAACAGACTAGTCAGTGTCTCGCTTCTGGAACATCTCATCACCGAGGTGCCCCATTCCCCCAGTCTCTACACTGAGAATCTTGGGCCATGTCTTCTAGCTTTGCTTGACTTCCTTCTCCAAGCCCCACCCTGCTCGAGCCCCTGCCTTTATCCACGCATCTCTGGGCACTTCTGACCATATGCCCCACCCCTCCCAGCTGACACTCAACCCCAACTCTTCCTGCTTCCCTGCCCTGGCCGCCTGGCAGGCTGCCACCAGATCCGCTTCCCTCACACAGCGACACCGAATGTCAGACTAGCCAGAGCCAACAGTGAACTCAGCAACTCTGGGCTCACCCTGTGCCCCAACCCTCTTGGCTCCTTCCCATCTACACTGCTGAGCCTCTGACACCCCTGGGTGTCCCTCTGCCATTCCAAATACCACCTTGGTCCCACAGCTCCTTCTCCATGTGGTAGCCTTATCCCTGGATCTTCTGGTGGGAAATTATCTCTCTCAATTACTTTCCAAAGCTGCTTTATTCATGGTCCCCAACTCCTGCTCCAGCCAGAGCTCACCTCAGCTCAACAGTGCTCTCAGCTCCCTGGTACCCATTGAGATGAGTCCTGGACCTGCCCTCCAGAACTCTCTGCTCCCCACTATTTCCAGAAGCTCCTCTATCAAACCTAGTGGTGCTGCCAATCACAGAGCCCAAATGTGGTCATCCAGAGCCTTCTACCCCTCTCCCCAGGCCCAGGGACTGACGCAGGCACACAACCAGCTCAGGCCATCTTCTCCTGGAGTTGATGCACTCTGGGCTTTCCATATGGGAGGGAGGCTGCTTCTGCCACCAGCACATCATTGCTACCAAGGAGGAATGTGAGATGAGGCTGAGACCGAGAAAAGAGTCCCAGGGACGCCCTGAAAACCTCAGTTTCCTGCCACCTAATAGCTGGCTCCTCTCCAGAGCACTTTCAGCTGAGTGAGGCCCAAAGCACACGAGTGCAGTCTCTGTAGTGTTCACGTTGTTTTCTGAGACAACCTCTCACTAGAACCTGGGACTCGATGGTTAGGCTAAGCTGGCTGGCCACAGAGCCCCGGGGATCCTCCTGCCTCTGCTTCCCTGATACTGGGAGTCCAAGCACATGCTGCCACACCCAGCTTTTTAGTGTGGAACCTAAGGATCAAACTCCTACCCCAGGCTTGCCCTGTGCCCACTGAGCTGTCTCCCCAGCCCGAGTCTCTCCCTAATGAGAACGAATAGTCCCTCCAGTTCTCGCCTGGCCTTCCTCAGGCTCTTCCTCCCCTACTGTCAGCCTCAGCCACAGGACCATCCCTAGGCCCTGCCCAGTGCCCAAGCCAGGCCAACACAGGACAAAGACAGCCACACACAGCCCTGCTTTACTTCCTGAAAGCCACGGATCTATCCCATTTGCTCCTGTCCCGGCTGACAACTGTTTAGTGGCCCAGAGCCCAGGATGACTCTGCTTCTCTCCCAGGCTTTGTCTAAGACTAGAAGGTTCTCTCTACAAGCCTGCCACAGGCTGTTACCTGGCCTTCATGGGGTTTCCTCTCCTGTACTACCTGAGATGAAGAACCCTTCTGGGCAGCCTTCATCTGGCTCCCATCTCCTTCTCTGCTTCCATTCATCACATCTGGACTCACCCGATTAGACTTTCCCAGGCCTCACAGCTGCCTTGACCCACTGACATGCACATATGCATTGACGCAGACAACCTTGTGTATAAAGGATGATGGGACCTGCTTTGCAGGTCCAGAGCCCCGGAGCACCCACAAAAAAAGTGTATACATAGTACTGGCTGTTTCAGAAGTGGTGGTCTCATTTAGGCCTCTCACTCTGTCTCCAGAAGTCTCTAGATGAGCAGAACAGAGAACAGCCCCAAATGTCCCTGCTCTGATTGCCATCAGCTCTTCCTGGGCCCAGATCTTGAGTCATTTGAACCAATATCAGTACTACTAACTACAGAAGATGCCCCAGGGGAACGGTAGCCATCCAGGGTTTCCCTTTCTGGGGTATATCTCCCCCAAAGCCTCCACCTGGGAGAACTGTGTCCAGTCAAGGATATGCCAGGGTCACCAGACCTCTCTGGCCACTCCCAGACTTCTGCTCCCATCCACGCCAGCCCATCCCTGCAGGAAGCTCTAGTCCTCTGGCTTTGCTGTGTGGTGAGCCATTCAGAGTCCCAGGCCACCTCCCTCTCTGCTCTCATCTTCACACTCAGAGAAGCAGTGGGTCCCCCAGTGTCCAGAAAGAAGCTGTCTTATTTAGGAAGACACCCAGAATGCTGCTCACTCTCCCCACATGCCACCCCACAGGGACCCAAGCCAGGATGGCTAGCCAATGTTCCATCTAAAAACCCTGGGGGCTCCATGCCTGTCCCACATCAGCCTTGGAAAGGCAAGCTGCACCCCACCCAAGCCCAGCCAGATGCAACCCAATGTACCAGGGCCCCCTCGAGGGCAAACACAGCTGCCGGCCCGGTCTTCTCCAGTGGCTCCATGCGGCGGCGCCAGCGCCGGCGGCGGAAGGCATCTGTCTTGCGGTACTCCAGGTGGAATTTCCAGCCAAAGAGAGAGGCGTACTCCCAGCCCTCGCCCTCAGCCTCTGCCTGCCTGTGCTGTGGGAGAGAGGAGGCAGCTATGAGGGAGAGACAGGGCAGGATTCCAAGGGGTAAGCCTGGAAGAGCCACCTGGAAGAAGGTGGCTTTGAGCAGCCTTGAGTAGGAAGCCCAGGAGAGAAAGGCGGCTCCTAGGCCACAGGGCAGCTGAGGAGGCCGGCAGGGAAGGCAGACAGCAGCCGAGCTGGACACTGGGCTTTGGGCTGTTTATTTGAACTGGAGGTGGACTGCCCGAATCCAAGCTTTCTTTTCACTTCCTTTTTCTCCTTCACGTCCCAGCTTCTAAACATAGAGATGGGTCTGCAGTTCAGAGGCTCTTGGGAAGAGCCTGCTTCCCAAGGTCAGGCTACTTCTCACCAGGATGTGGACCTAGGCCAACTGCGAGGGGCCCCTGCCTCTCCCCTAAAGGGACCCTTTCCTGTAGGAACTCTGGCCCCAGGCCCTGTGAGAGAGAGACACAGCACAGATGTCAGACATCAGCTCAGTCGGGACCCCAAGCAAGGCCCACACCTCTAACAACTGGATGTCTTCCATGGAGAGGAAGGATGTCAGCCTGGTTCACAGCAGCTTATCCACCCAGGCATCCCTCTGTAGAGCCCCTGCTCAAAGGAGGAAAAGAAAACTTCGTCCCCTAAAGACTTTCCCACTTAAAGAGTGGGAGAGGCCTGGTTCTGCTACGAAAACCCACATGTGTTCTTAGGAATGAAGGACAGATGACAAGAAGATCCAGGGCAGGCAGGTCCTGAGGTTGGGCTGAACATGAGCATTCCCAGACTCTGGGACAAGTGCATGTGGTCACGTGTGCTCACAAGGAAGTACTGTGGGCCTGTCCTGTGTACTGTGGCATCCTTGGTGAACACTGATAGCTCTTATCTAGTCCTTCACTAACCAACACGCTCACACTGTGGCCTATCGGCAGCCAGAAGCGTAGCTCAGGAGCCAGTCCATTACTAGTAAGTCATCTCCCTGTGGAGACATGTGTCGCAGCATATCCTACCTGCCAATGGCAGATAGCTCAGAGGGTGTAGATTGCATCCCCTACCTCCAGGTAAGGATTATCTGTGGGGTTCAAGGGACCCTGCCCTCGAGTCTCCATATCATGGAGTCTCCCTCTAGGAAACCAAGCGCAAAGCACTTCCTTTGACATCCTTGAGCCTTCAGGGACTGCAGGTGAATGCTGCAGGTGAATTCCGAATTACTCAGACATCCATATCTGTTCGGGGGGGGGGCACACGGTGGAGGAGACATCTGTAAGCACCAGATGTGATCTGTGGAGGCTGGTGTGATCTATAAGTTTCAAGTGTGGTCTGTGTTGGGCGTGGGGGTCTGTGATCTGTGTGCAGAATGTGACCCATACTTTCAGTGTGATGTGTAATGTGCTAAATTGATCTGGGTGAGACCTGTCAGTGAATTCACTGGGTCTTGAAGTGTTTTGGGTGAGAATGTCCCCCAGGCATTTGAGTACTTGGTCCCCAATTGATGGCACTGTTTGGGGAGGTTTAGGTGGTATAGCTTCGCTAGAGAAACTATGTCGCTTGGGGTGGGCTTTGAATTTAAAATCCTCACATCACTTCCAGATTTCTCTCTCTGTTTACATTTCAAGATGTGAGCTCTGGGCTTCCTGCTCCAACTGCCTTGCCTGCTGACTGTGCTGTGCCTCCCAACCACGAGGGACTCCAACCCTCCGGAACTAGGAGCCCCAATCAACTCCTTTTCTATAAATTGCCTTGGTCATAATGCTTCATCACAGCAACAGAAAAATAACTAAGACAGGCCTTGTGTGCCTGGGCATACTGCATGCACACTCACACGTTTGTTAATGCACACAGGCCTACCCTATGTCCACTGGCCTCCTCCATTCGGAAACCCCACTCCCCTCTCTGGCCCTTGGCTCACCCTCTTCAGTGCCTCCATCTGGCTGAGATCCCTCCTGCGCAGTCGGACCCAGCGCCGACGTCTGTGAGTGTAATACATCTTCTCAGCAGGGACCCAGTGTTTTGGCTTTCGGTCCGGGGGGATGGTGATACTGTACTCCCAGCCTAGGGGGTGGGGTAAAACCTGTAAATCATTGTTAGCAAATCCCCATCTCTCCTAAGCTATCTCTTTTCGTGGGGCGTGCTCAGAACCTGAGCAGCAACTCTGGGCCAGACTGGTGGCTTGAAGTGGAGGCATGTTCAGGAAGTTCCCCAGGTGAAGTAACCCGACAAAAGCCAGACAACTGCCTGGAGCCTTCAGCTGTCTCACTGGCACACCTAGGAGCTGGCTGGGGTGAGACCCCAACTTCTGTGTGTTCCCACCTTGCTCATCGACAGCCCGATTGAGGTCTACGGACCATTCTTCATCTTCCCACTTCCAGCCCAGTGGGCATTCAATATCGTCCTTTGGAAGCACCTTCTCCCCATTCTAGAGACACAATAGGTAAATGTGAGAAGATAGAGACTGGGCACCCGCAGGATTCGAGGACACCATCCTTCTGGAGCACAAAGCAATTGGGTCAGCAAGGAGCAGGGAGAAGACACGTAGACTTCTAAGTCACAAGCTCTTCATGGGACCAAATGTCCAGGACCCCAGAGAAAGCACACACTACCCACCTGGAGCACCCCCTTACCACATCAGTGTAATTATCACTCATATAGATCCACTGGCCTCCAGGGAGCCGGGTCTGGTTCTCAAAAACCTCCTCCACAAAGCTCAGATGACCAGCGTCAGCATCATGGAGCAGGCTATGGGGGAGGACAGTCAGAGGATCACTGAGGACACCCCATCTTCTGCCTCCAGGAGAGCGTTATACCTCAGCCCACTTGTACTATCAACCTCACTACACAGAGATAGAGGAGTTAGTGTGAACAGACCGGGACAGAGAGGGAAAAGGAGGCTTGGAACAGGTAAATATGGTCACAGGCCAAAGAATGTGTCATCCAAGGTAAAAAGAAAAAAAAAGGGACCAAAAGGAGGCACCAAAGCCCAATGGATAGCACAAAGAAAATATCATCAAGCTGTACATTAAAGATTTAACACTTGATTCTATAATATACTTCAAGCTTTAAAAAAAAAAAAGTTGCTGGATGTCACCCAGCTATGAAAAAGTGTAGAGAGCAGCTGAGGTGGTGTGGAAGGATGCACGAACTGGGACCCTCCAGGGAGCAAGTGAGCTGCCTGGAACAGGAATGGTCACGTAGGTGCAATGAGAGGACGTTGTCTGTGTATCACGGAGGACAAGGCACATGGCTGGGCGCCAACTCCACGTATGCTTAATAATAAAGGACTCCATCTGAGTGTGTGAACATGTGTGTGTGTACATGCCCAGGGCGGGTGCAGGTTTAGGGGGTGCACACATGCTATGGCATCCAAGTGGCGGTCAGAGGACAATCTTGGGTGTCAGTCCTCACTTTCCATCTGCTTGAGACAAGGTCTCTCGGTTGTTTACTGCTGAGTATGCCAGGCCAGCGAGCCCGCGGGCCTCGGGGGACTCTCCTGCCTCTGTCCCATCTCCTCATAGGAGCACTGGGGTTGTAGACAGGCACTGCACACTGGGCTTTATCATGGGTCCCAAGGAACCGAACTCATCAAGTCACTTGTGTGACAAGTGCTTTTTCCACTGTCTCCCCAGCCACACATAGCACCTGAGTGTTTGAGCTATTCCTGGTAGGTGCCAACCCCAGGAGGGTCCAAGCAGCAGTCTCTGTGACCAGCAAGGAGCAAGCAGGACTCACAGAGCTCAAGATTCTGGAGGAAGGGCTGGGGAGAAGGGGGAGCCATGGTTGGACATCTTGTCTTAGCCCTCTACCACCCTGGGTCTACCACTCACGTCTTCTCTGGACACACGAACCAGTCCCCTGCCCAGGCCCAGCCAGCTGAGGGGCGGAAGCTGTCCTTTGGTAGTTTGATCTTGCCTGTGACGTCAGAAAACTTGGGGTAGGTGAGGCCTGTTGTGCCCCAGTTCCCGACCAGCGCCAGCTTCGTCTGGTTCTCATACTGCAGACCAAACAAGGAAGAGAGGTGAGGGGTCACGCAACTCCAGGCTCCACGGGCCAGTAGGCGGGCAGGTACTCACCGTTTCAGCAAAGACAGAGAGTTTCCCCTCGGCAAACTGATTGAATTCTTTCTCATCCACAGAGAGCCCAAACCAGAGCTTGACCCGGATCTGCACAGGCATTCGGGCCCCAGGCGCACCCTCCATGGGATACTAGGATCAAAGAAATACAAACATTCACATCCCTCAGGCCTGGGCACACTGGCTCCACATCCAGTCACATGTACCCTGTTGGAGGATTATACCAAATGTCATAGAAGTAGACTAAATAACCAAAAGGTTTTTTTTCCCCAAGAGTCGTGTTCATCAAAGAAGACCGTAGCAGCCATGTAGGAGCTCTCTACAGATGGGGTCATGTCTGCAACAGCGTCTCTAATGTCCCTTTCTCCTGCCATCTTCTTACTTCCATCATCTGAGGAAACTTTCTACTATAATGGAAATGCTGAGATCTGCAAGGTCCAACATTTGAAAAGTGGCGCATGGCACCAGGCAACTGCGGTTTTCATTTTATTTTGCATTAACTAATTTAAACATCTATACATGACTGCTGTGCTGGACAGCACCATCCTAGAAACAGAAGAGCGGGGACCCAGCTCCAGAAGAGGAGCAATTAAAGCCACTTCGTTTCAGTTTCAGTACTTCATGCTTTGGCTAGCCGTGAACACTGCATCTAACGTCCCCACAATTTCAAGGGCTTATCAGCACGTTAACCACTCTTTTGCTGTTCAGCTGTTTTTTTTATCCCGAGGGCTTCAGAAGCTCTGCCAAATGGAATAACCACAACAACCCAACATTTAAAAACACATATATGTTCCCTCCGATGACTTCACCATTTGACTGGAGCCAAAGGTTAGATTCGGCCTTGGGGAGCAGAGTTCTTCGCTCTTAAAATGACACCCTGTCCCCTAGAGGAGACACCATGGTGAGAGAGAGCTCACTGAGTAAGAGCAGCAGGGAGTCTGGGTGGGTTCAGAAAAGGCTGAGAAGCTAAGGTGGGGGTCCCCAAGCTGATGGAGAAGGCCTGGACCCCTGGAGGCAGAGGCCAGGCCAAGAGAAGGCTTAGGAAGTGGCATAGACCATTGATGGTTGGCCTTCACGTCTTCCTCAGCCCATCTCCTCTGTCACTCCTTGGAGGACTGTGGAGGCACCTCTTACCTCACCAGTCCCCAGGAACTCCCTGTGGTGTTCACTTCAGCTGTCCCCTCCCTCAGGGTGGCTAGCTATCCTTTTCCCTCCAAGCCACCAGCCCTTGGGACATGGCAGGAATGCCTGCCTCCTCCCTTTCCTCCCCCACTCCAGCTCCCCACCACCAACCTCCCCCAGACGGGCCAGCCTGCCCAACCTAAAATAGCAACAGCAAATAAAGAAATGTCTAGTTTGGGGCTCCTCTCCTCTGCTGGTGCTCACTTTTTCCAGCTTGGGTTTAAGTTAAGGAACACCAGTGTTTGCTTGGTCTCTGCCCGCTGCCAACATTTTTGTAGCGCTTGCTCAGGAGCTACTGGCAGGCTCATGAACTCAGTGGGGAGACTTCGAGAAACAATTCTATATCTTTTTTTTTTCTCTCCTTTGCTTGGAATCAGGGAACATTTTCAGTTCACCTCCTAGAGGCTTCAGGGCCAAGAGGTCAGAACTGGAGGGAGAGGTGCTCCCGAGCCTACGAGGCCTGCCTACAGCCTGGCCATACTCACTACCCATTGCCCAGCTAGCCAATTCCCACACTGCCTCCCCTTGCACATTCCACATGCACATGGAGAGGGTCAGCCTAGAGGGCAATCTGAGGCCAGAACTTGAGGTTAAAACCAAACCAAGAAGGTACCTCAGATGGTCCAGGAGCGGGTGGGAAGGTCATGATTCCCGCCTAACACACACACATAACACACACACACACACACACACACACACACACACACACACACACACGGCCCACATCCTCCCCTCTGAAAGATCAATCTCCCAATGCACTGATTATCTTATTCCTGGCTACCTCAATTAGGATTACCATTGCTATGACGAAATACCATGACCAAAGCAACTTGAGGAAAGGCTTTATTTGGCTTACACTTCCACATCGCTGTTCATCACTGAAGAAAGTCAGGACAGGAACTCAAACAGGGCAGGAACCTGAAGGCAGGAGCTGATGCAGAGGCCATGGAGGGGGGCTGCTTACTTGCTTGTTCCTCATGGCTTGCTCATCCTGCTTTCTTATAGCACCCAGAACAACCAGCCCATGGGTGACACCGCCCACAATGGGCTGGGTCCTCTCCCATCAATTACTAATTAAGAAAATGTACTATGGGCTTTCCTGCCATCCAATCTTATGGAGGCACTTTTTTAAATTGAGGTTCCCGCCTCTCAGATGACTAGTTTGCGCCAAGCTGACACAAAACTCTCCAGCACACTGGCCTATAACAGATCTCCAAATGTGGCATCTGTAGAGCAAGGGACAGCCCCAAAAGAAAGAGGAGAGCAGAGGGAGAGAGGAGCAAGCGTCCGCTCACCACCTGGTTCCTGCAGTGCGTGCAGTCTAGTTCAGCCCTCAACGCCTGTGAGGTAGACAGCCTCATTCCCATCTCGTAGGTGGGGAGAAAGCGGGCTGTTCAGAGAGCTTCGGTGACCTGCCCAAAGCCAGACCGAACTCCAACCAGCCCTGGCAATCCAGCTGGAGCCAGCCCTCTCTTCCCACCCCAAAGGGCAATAAGAATGACTGGCCAACAAAAAACGGGTAAGCTAGCAGCCAGCAGTGACTCTACCCAGGAGGGCCAAGGCTGCGGTAGGGTCAACGATGACCTCTTGGAAGACTGAAGATTGAGGTTGCATGTCAAGAAGGGAAGAGCTGCAGCACTGACTTTGGGGACGGGGGCCAGGCTGGGATGGAGGCAAGGCCTGCAGGCTGAGGAGGCCTTGAAAGCAGAGCCATTAGAAGCAGCTGGGAGTGGACCACTGGCTTCCTGGCCACTGAGAATGGCTGTCCACGGAGAAGTTATCTCACAAGGGTGTGCTGTGTTCCGATCATCTGGCTGAAGCCATGACCAAACCACTGGGGCTCTGTATCCCAGTGTTCACCTAGAGAAGATGATGAGAGCCTTTCCACAAGAACCCACTCACATTCCCCTCATCAGCTGTTGCTGAGGCCACTAGACAGGGCTGGAGGCCATCTTAGAGTCAGGAATAATTCTTGAAAGAGACCAGTCCCAGTAAGCAATAAAGTCTTGAACACATACAAGCGCACACGGGGTCCTTAATTTACTTCTTTTTTTCAATGGGATTTTATGTGGCCCAGGCTGTTCTCAAACTCAATGTGCAGCCAAGGATGAACTTGAACTCCTGACCTTCCTCCCCCTACCTCCCAAATGCTAGGACAGGCGAGTGTCACCACACTGTTTTCCTAGTTCACTTCCAACCCAGATTCCAGCTCCTACCAGCAAGCCTCCTGGACTCTCTGCCTGGGGTCTGGAGAATCTGGGGGCAACTGAAGAAAAAGAAAGCTATTTTACTCAAATACCCCTCCCTTCCCAAGATGAAAGTCTGAGGACTTTCAGATCATTCCGGAACAGGACTGGATGGGGAGCCAGGGGAAGCTGAAGAAAGGCCTTGTGTTGAGAAAATCCTATGGTGGCCCTCGCAGAGAGAACACTCACTTTCAGAAAGATGGTCTGCAGCTTTCCACAATTCCTGCCACAGTAGCTGGCGCCCCGCCGGGAGAAGAGGACTTCATGGGTGGGTACCCGCTGGTAGGCCACGCGCTTATCACCCTGCAGCATCCAGATGATGATGTCTGGCAGGCTGTTCTGGGGCTGGAGAAAGGGTGGCAGTCAAGGTGGGGATGGTGACATGTCCAGAGCCATGCCTGATCTCTGACTCAAAGGCCACAAAAGTCTTGCCTCACCCAGCTCCCATCCCATACTGGCCACTCGGGGCCCTGCCTTTGGCCCTCAGCTTACAGAGGAGCCTCCACGAATGCCTTAGATGCCTGTGGGTTTCTGGGAAGATGCCCCTGCACAGAGCACGGGGCCTAACTCTTAAGTCTTCTCTTGTGGAAGATGTGGTCTGCCCAGAGAAGCCTCCTCCTCCTGCTAACCCTACGACCCTAAGGTCTGCAGACTTTCAGGAGTAGATGCCACCACCACAGCGGCTCCTCACTACCTTTCCAGGGCTCCTCAGAGACAACCGGTGAGGTCCCAGACCTTGGGGTAGAAACTGGAAGGATTTTTGAGGAGGATTCTCCAGCCCTTGCCCTCTCCTAGCCATAGAACGAATTCTGTGAAGGGAGCAGGGTCAGGAGCAAAGCTCCAGAGGCTGCCAATGACCAGCCTGGGGGACAGTCCTCACTGCTATGAGGATATGCCCAGGGAACTGGTCATGTGCCCACCGCCCTGCCCAGGGAAACTCTAGCATTCATCACCCCTTTCCAAGCAGCCTTTCCCATTGCCCCTCTACAACCCTGTGTCCCAGACACCCTCTCCAGGTACATGCCTGGGTACCATCCCATCTCACCATCCATATTTCCTAAGGACAGGCACTAGTGGTCCAGCAGTCAGGTTCTTGGGGAAGCAGGCTTCAACATGAGACCTAGAGCCAGGCACTCTGGGTTCTGATACTAGCCTTGCTCTGACATCCTCTGGCAGGCTAGGCCATCTATTGAGTACCTACTGTGTGCCAGGCTCTGAGCTGGACCCTGTAACCCTAGTAAGTATGCGGCTGTGTCCTGCAGATGGGTATGCTAATGCTCAGAAGGTTAAGTGACCTGCCCAAGGTCACCCAGCAACAGACCCGGGAATGGATCACAGCATAAACCTTTAGTCTACATTCTAGGAGGCAGGGAGGCTGAAGAAGAAAAGGCCCCTCGGGATTCACTACCTCCTCAGCCAGGGCACGGAGACGAAGAAGCCAGTCCTCAGCCTGCTCCAGGGCAGTGGAGAGCTCACTGTGGCCAAGCTTCAAGGCCAGGGCAGCTTCTTTGATCTGGCTCAGGTGACGGGTACGTTGCCGGAACAGATATTGATCAAGGTGGGTAGCAGAAGGTATTTCATGGATGTCACACAGGGGCTGGCTATGAGAGACAGGTGGAATGTGCTCATTCACCAGGGCTCCACACACCACAGAAGCAGGTGCATGTACGTATATACACATACGTATGCACATTTATAGGGTCCCTGCTCCCTGCCTGCCTGCTAGGTGCTCACCTCGTGTGGCCTGTCCGCTCCGGGAAATCTCCCCACACACTCTTGGCCCTCCCACTCTGAAACATGCCTCTTTATTCCCAGGCGATCCTTTTGGGACTCACGCTCACCCTCCAGTTTGGTGGATTCTTTTGTATGAGTGTTCCCTCTCCAAGCTGACTGCAAGCTCTCAGAGGACCTAGAGGGTCCCTTTCCCGCCCCCTTGTGTTGTCTAGGGCAGAGGCTAGAGTCTAAGTTGCCCCATACTAAAATAAATCCTTTCTGTGTTGGGCGCACACTTTCTCCAAGAAAGAAATTTATGGACCCCTGACTAGCTACTGCAGACGCTGTGGGGAGGCCAGCAACCGTGAATACAGAAGCATCCACCCTGGCTGCCCCGAGACGGCCCTCCCAGAATCCTGAGCTTTGGAAAGCCTTCTGAGTCCTGCTGGGCTACTGCAGCCCTCAACTAACAGTGCTGAAGCCCAAGTGAGGGGGTAGATTCAACGTCATCCTGTGTGGGGGCAAAGATCTCTGCTCCCCGACCCATCACGCAGGGACTCTCTAAAGGCCCCGCAGATGGACGCTCCACGCCGTTCCGGAGCTGGGTGAGCACACCCGGGAGAAAGGCTAGAAAAGAGGGGCTGAGCTCCAGTTCTCCCTCCCCAAGCAGGACCCTCCAGCTGGCCCAGCCCTTGCCCTCAAACAGGACATTCGTCAACGCTGCTGCGCCAGGCCTGCTCCACGCTGCAGCCCCCGCCCCCTCCCCGCAGCGTCTGGACTCCCGGCTCCCGGCTGATTTATTTTTTCTGCCAATTTCCCCGAGCTATGCAGAACCAATTACCGCCGGAGCGCCACGGCACCGCTCTGGCAGGCCCTCGGCGCGCTGCGTCTTTCCTGTTATTTTTTTTAATTGAATTTTTAGGGTGGGGGGAGCGGGTGCGCGAGCTCCATCTCGGGGAAACTTAAGCCCCGGGGCCCGTCTCAGGTCACGTACTGCACACCCTGTGGTAATATAATATTTACTGCCCCGAGGGTGCCGAGGACGGCAGCCCCGGGCCGGCGGCTGCCGGTGGAGGCCTTGCATGGTGGGTGAGGGGCCCTGGTGCGCCATGGAGCAGAGGGCTAGAGAAGCCCAGTCAAGGTCAGAAAACAGGGAGGACCCTCCAGCAGACCACCCAACCAAAACTCCCCAAGACCAGCCAAGCACTGTCCTTACCCCTCACAAGATGCCCTGGCTTTTTCTCGCCCGCAGGGAAGTCCAATACAGGGGTACAGAAAGGAGGGACTCTGAGGAGGAGATTGCATCCCTAGCCCTCCCTACAAACGGAGGTGGGCCACATAACCCGGAGCAGATCTGCTCACCAAGTCACCACCTGTCCCTGGGGACCAAGTTGGTGACTGTACCAGGGCCAGTCCCCTGGAGAGTGAGCTGGCCTCATTCTTGAGTTGAGCTACAGGTTGAGTCCCAAGAGATGACCCTTCCCCAACGTTGCTTTCTCCCGAGACTGAGGCAGCCTGCCGTCCCCCACAGGAGCAGCCTTGGAATTTTCCCTGGAAAAAGCGGCCCTGATCTGCACCTTCAGGGCTGACAAGAGCTACTCCTGGGCAGAATGCTAGGAAGGGCTTTGCATCTCACGGAACAGCATGGCGCCAGAAAGTAATGCACAGAGGCAAGGGGTGCATACTAGGGTGGGGAGGGGTCCAACAAGCCGGCAAGACCACGAGGATGAGGGCTAGGAGGCGTCCTGTGGGGACAACAGTCCTCGCCAGGACACCAACTGGAAACTGGGGAGGAGAGAGTGAGAAAGGAAGGGTGTGTGGCTGGGCTGGGGAGGAGAGCGGAGAGGAAGGCTGTGTGAGCCGCTAACGTTGTGCTGTGAACTCTGAAGGTGGTGGACCTGTGGAAACAGGAGGAGACGGGCGATGGAGATGGCATGTCTCGGGCATGTGTGGCCTCAGACACAGCCTGGACCAGCTGACAGGCCAGACACACGGAGAGGAGACGCAGTGCGCCCAGAGATCAGAGAAGAGGGCTTCACTACATGGAGCAGGGGGAGGAGGTAGGGAAGGGCCCTGGCTGGAGACAATAAGGCTGATAGCAAGTAATCAGCCCTAGTCAGCCATGACACCTGCTCGTGCTGAAGTCTCGGGCAGCATGGTTCCCTCAGGTAGTTTCCGGAAGGATGGATCTGGAGTCCCTTCCCTGAAGATCCCATCAGACACCCTGAGAGGATGGGAACTCACCCCCCACCCCCCACCCCGTCTAGGCTCCTGTCCTGGCTGATGCCCCCCAGAGGCCTGGGCATCTTCCTACCCCCGGAGAGAGACAGAAGAGCCTGGCTTGGCAGAGTGTTTCAGATAAATCCCCCTGAGAGGGCACTGAGGACAGCCTGGGACCAAGAACCACAGCCTCCAGTGACCCAGCACCTCAGACTTGCCAGGGATTGGGTCCCACTCATTTCCAAACTCCCAGCCCCACACACTCGCCTGTTCCACCCCACAACTGCCATGAGCAGTGCTTCGGAGACCCATGTTCTGCCAGCCTCTGTCCCTGAAGTGGCATCCCTGGGCACAGTAGTCTCTCTGTAGGCATGGCCAGGGTGCAGGAAGCTCTGAGGAGGTGCCCCACCCTGGGGCCCCTGCAAGCTGATTGTGCCCCATGTGCCCTTCCAGCGCCATATTCCTTCCACCTCCAGACCAAGGCCAGCTTCCTGATGCCTCATCGCTCCCACTCTGCTTTTCTCCTGCCAAACCCCTCAGAGAATGGCCCCAAAGTGCACCCAACTGTCATGGCCACAGCTAGGGAATCATGCTGAGTCTTTCCTGGGCCCCCAGTTCTCTCTGTGACTGAGTAACCCAAGGACACTCTTCCATTTACTTGATACGTGAATCTGGGTATGTCAATCAATCCCTGTGTACCTCAGTTTCCTTATCTGGCCCTCAGAGAATGGCATGATTAGAGGCTTACAATTAGTGAAGACATACAAACTTCCCAAAATCTGTGCTCCCCTCGGCTCCCTCGACACCCACCCTCCCCAGCATCTTTACCTTAGCTGCCTGTATCTCAGGTCACTTACCAGTCCTGGGTCTCCTTTCTCATCACCCTGAAGCTACAGCAAGCAACTGGTCCAGGGGGCTCCTTCCACAACATCCCCAAGCCTGAGTTTCCCTTGATAGAGCCCCAAAACCTGCCCTGCTAGGCATCAGCTGTCCTTGGAACCCCTACAGACAGCAGGCATTTCAGGACTACATGCCGTGGTCCTGGCAGCCTCCTCTCCGTTTCCTACCCTACCATTTCCATCAGCATCCTTCTTTGAGAAGATTGCCCTGTCAGAGGCATCTGCCCTGAGTTCCCACAGACCCCACTTCTCACTCCCCGTCATATCGAGGGCTCAAGTCGCACCCTTCCCAATACAGCTGGGGCTGAGCTGGTTTCAGGAAGGTATGGAGAATGGAGGAATGACCTGCCTGGAGTGAGGCAGGGGGGCGCTGTTCCTTTGGGCACACTTGATCTGCTGAAGGCACCCTTCATAAGCAGGGTACGCAAGTGCCTAGCCACCACAGTTACGCATCTCTCACGGTGAGGGCATTTCTCTGATCCCTTCAACAGGGCTCTCTAGCTAGCCTGAGAGAGGAGAAGAAGGGGTTGGGTGGCGGGGGGGGGCTGGCTACCTTCATACTGAACCCCACAGAATGCAGAAGAGTGGCTATGGCCAAGTCCATTTCATAGCTGAGAAACCAAGGCCCGAAGAAGCGGAGCTACTGAAAGCCCCAGACTGTGGTGAGGGGTGGGTTTCCTTGCATCTGTCACTGTGGTAACCACACTTCCTGTTACTTAATCCTCCTCACAGTGCCAGTCTGATGTTGATCAGATATTGTTAAGAAGTCATTCTTCAGGCCAAGTTCAACTTCAAAGCTCCCTTCGCAGGGACTAACCCTAGCCCTCCTGGATGTGGAAGAGACGCTGAGGTGAGCCCCGTCTGCTGACTGGCATTCCCATTCTCCCTCACTCCCAGGCCCCCCTTTCCTGAAGTTGACAATCAGCCATGTGCAGTAGAAACCTAAACAGAAACCACGGTCCCCGACAACATGGCCTTGGGGGAAGGAGGGGTTCCCCCACCCCAGCTTCTCCTGGAGATTCCATCAGGGAGCTATGAGGTCGGGGATCAGACACACAATGCTTCCCATTCAGGTAAGCCGGCCGCCCAGCCCACAGCTGCTGCTGCTGCTGCGGGGAGATTTATGACCTGTTCTAAACGTCACCTTTTCAACTCCCAGTGCCGGCTCCACCACCTCTGGGCTCAGCACTGGCCAGACTGCTGGCCAAGCGTGGCTGGGAGACGTGCCTCTGCTCACCACCACACACGAACACTCCCGAGGAGACAGCAGCGGCTGAGCTAGGAGAGGCATCCGAGGGTGCCAAGTACCCCCTACCTGCAGTCTGCCAGGAGCTCGTCCGTCAGTTGCGCCACCAGGGCGTCCATGTCCTCAGAGGAACACTGTGCCTTCAGAGCCAGGTGGACCTGCTCCAGGCTAGCTTCCTGTGGAACAGGCAAGCCTACGTCAGGAGTGTCACCATGGAGGGGGACCCAAGCCCCAGGCTCTGTCCCTGAGCCAGAAGGGAATAGATAATAGGAACAAGACAAAGCAAAGCCAGACTCAATCCGGGACCTTCCGGGACTCTCCACCCAGACCCTCAACCTCGGAACCCCAGTCTCACACATGGCCACAGGGATTTCCCTTGCTAGAACTCTAGCCTGAGTGCATCCTGTCCCAGCTGCCACCTTGAAGCCAGGCCTGACCCCCCAGAGGGGAGTGGATCTCTCTGAGACTCCTCTGTCCATCCTTATCCTTTTTGGAGTCAGCCACACAGCCAGATCCAGAGCTAACCAGTCTCCCCAGCAGCCATGGAGCCACCACTGGGCATAAGGACCAGATTCCAGAGCTGGTTCTCTTGGACCTTCATCTGATCTTCTTCTCTGGCACTTCTCTGGGCACTTTCCCTAGGCCTCGGCCCTGAGCTGGAAAGCAGAGGCCAACCTCGAAAATCCTGTCAGGCCCAAGGCTGCTTCAGTCCCCCAAGCAGCCCTCTCCACACATCAGCCTTCCTGAGCATGTGATGTGTGCTCCACCCTGAGGAAAAACCCTAAGAAGAAAACGAAGTCCCTGCTATGAGGAACTACGGCCTTCTGGTGGGATAACGGGGAGTAGCGTGGAGGGCAGGACAGGGATTGCACAGCCTCAAACTCCAAGTTCCCCCATCACCGCCAACTGCCAGTTTCAAGGATGTCAGCCCTTCCTCGCCTTTCTGCCTCCTCTCCAACTGTGCTCCTCGTCATCCCCAGGCCTCTTCACCCTCCTCCCCACTGCTGCCCCTCGTTCCTGCCCTGTAGCCGTTCTGGCCTCCCTTTGGGTGATGCTCCCTGGAAGGGAGCCCAGAGCCACTGCCTGAACCAGCAGCTGCCAGCGTCCGTCTCCCCTCCCTTAACCTCCACCCCCGAGCCCTCTCAAGACTCTTCTGCACGCCTTGTCCAAGCACCAGGCAGACCTGAGAGTGCAGAGAGGTTCCCAGAACCCTCTCCTCACCCCCAAAGCAGAACTACTCTGTCATCCAAACACTGTTCCTCTCCCCAGTTCCCAGCTTTGAACCCCAGATCATTTCTCTCAAGGCCCTTCATCTCCCCAAGACGAATGTATCAAGGCCAGGCAGCTCAAGTTCCACAAACTCCCTAAAAAGCTGCCTTCCTCCCAGGACCTTCTGGGACTAGGACTCACCCTCCCCTGAGTCCTTGCCATGATATCCTAGGTGGGGACCTCTTCTCCATCTTCCCATTGTCCCCATGACATCCTCAGCTGCTCCCCTCCATATCCCACAGCTCTCCCTCAGCACCCATGAATGCCACCTGGATCTAAGTTTGGACCTCTAGCGTCTGGCTTCTGGCTGGAAGTTTCTGGCGAAACTGTTGTATGTGGTTTCAGAGTCAAGAGGCATCTAGTAATAAGCACCGGGCATATCCTGACACCCCAGCTATGTCTCAGCTCTCTGTCCCTCAGTCATGCCACATCCACCGGGGTGAGGCCAGCACCCTTCATACCCCATCTCCTCTACAAGGAGATACTTCTGGCAGGGCTAGAGGCAAAGGCACCGTGTCTGGACAGGATCACACTCACCAGCCGGTCAGCGATCTGCAGGAGCTGATTTTGAGTCTCAATTCGATGGCTGATGTCTTCCCAGTATGAGGACAGTACCACCACTGGCTTCACATTGCCCCAAGGCAAGTAATAGTAGTGGCACCCTGCAGGGAGGGGAGAGGGGCCTGAGCATGGGGCAGAGGCCCAGCCAGTGGAACTCGGCTCTGCAAAGCATGTTGCTCAGGCCATTGGACTTTCATAACTGGCCCAGCTTGAAAGAGGACTCAAGATAGACAGGTTCTACTCTCCTCTCCCCTTAGATGCTTGTGGTATGGCTGGTAGTCCCCAGTACACAGACAAGGTACATGAGCACGTTTTGTGGGGGGACAGACTGCTGTGGCTCTCCCATCAAAACAAGAGGGCTGATAGACAGAATGCCCTGGCAAACCCGAGCTCACATCCCCAAGGTCTCCAAGTCAAGCCCCTAGACCCCATGTGTTGGTGGAGGTGGTTCAGGACCAGGGCAATGGCAGAGCCTGTAGGAGTTCATCCTGTGGGTACAGTGGACCCCCGCCCCCAGAGGAATATGAGGGGCAGCACAAGAAGTAGAAGAGGTTTGGTGTGGTTTCCATGGAGGCAGGGTTTAGGGAATGGTGTCTACCCTGTGACCCGGGTCCCTTCCGGCCGCACCCACCATCAAAGACTGCCCGGCTGTACTGGGTGGTGGAGGCCAGTGGCAGGCAGGTGGTGTCGAACTTGTTTCCGTAGTTGCCAATGCTGACCTCGAACTGGATGGCGTCATCCACATCCTGCAGCATTGTGGCTGAGTAGAAGGCGGCAAAGAGGGAGTATTTGCGCCTCCGGAGGTACTTCTGTGGGCAGAGTGAGCAGGTCAGAGGTCACAAGGAGACAAGCAAGATACCCAGCAGGGTGGATCCCATAGATGTCAGGCCCCAACCAGGACCAGGACCCAGAAATTCCTGGCTGGGAAGAGAGTGTCTGATGGTCCAAAGGAACAGCTTCCAGACTTGGTTACTGACTGAACAAACTCATTCCAGGTCCACGCACATTCGCTCATGTTTCCTAACAATCTGTTCCTCCAAGGTCAGGCTGCTCTTTAATCCAAACCAGCATCGATGGCACCACCATGTCCACAGAGCAGGGTCTCCCGCAGTGTCCCTCAGGGCAGCCTATACCTCATCTGCCCTTTAAAGGGGCTGAAAGCTCTCAACAATCATGCACCGCCCAGAGCTACAGACACACACCACACACACACACACACACACACACACACACACACACACACACACACACACACACAGGCAGCCCTGCAGTCGGCTTAGGCAGCCTCAACCATGTGCTCAGAATGTTTAGTTCGAATTGGCCTCTCCAAGCCCAAGGCACAGGGCTGAGACAACATAAAACATCCATGTGTCTTGGCATGAAAATTGCATGATTCTAGCTGGGCGGTGGTGGTACACGCCTTTAATCCCAGCACTCGGGAGGCAGAGACAGGCAGATCTCTGTGAGTTTGAGGCCAGCCTGGGCTACAAAGCAAGTTCCAGGACAGGCACCAAAACTACACAGAGAAACTCTGTCTCAAAAAAACAAAAAAAAAAAGAAAGAAAGAAAGAAAGAAAGAAAGAAAGAAAGAAAGAAAGAAAGAAAGAAAGAAAGAAAGAAAGAAAGAAAGAAAGAAAAGAAAGAAAGAAAGAAAGAAAAAGAAAAGAAAATTACATGACTTTATAGTCACCTCCTTGGAAAGCCGAGGAGAAAAAAAGGAGCTGAAAGGCTGAGTTTTGAAGCATGTGAATGGTGATGACAGATAACACTTAGTATGTACCTACTGTGTGTATATGTCAAGTCTTACCATTTGCCTACTGTGTGCCTACATCAAGTCTCTTTTCGCCACCATCTCCTAAAGTAAATATGACTCCAGACAGGGGAACTGAGGCAAATGGCAGGTAGGCGGGCCAGCATGGAACCCAGAGGTAACTAACTTCAGTGTTAGTACTTCAGTTAGTGAGAGGAGAGCATGCATTGCTCTGAAGGTTCTGGGCCTTAGAGTCTTCCTCCATATGTGGGGTTAACAACAGCTAACTTGTGGCATGCTGGATGTGAAGATGTCAGCGGTAAACGGTGTTGAACTGATCATGGCGGGCTGTTCCCATGGAATCCTTACAAAACAGTGTTTCACTTTGCATCAAGCTCTGGGTTTCTGTAATACTTTCATTTATCTCCCTTAAACCTCAAAGCATCCCTGGGGTGGGATATTACACCTTTCCCACCTTACAGCTGAGACACAGGGGTCCTCAGGAGTGCCGCCGCCATAGCAAATGCAGAGCAGAACTGAAGAAGGTCTTCTACCACAGTCCTTAGCTACCTTGTCCCTACTTCCAGCAGGGACCCAGCTCTCTCCCAGAGCTGTGTCCTCACCTCCACACGCAGGATGTCATCAGCAGGAAGGTCTTCCACCTTCTGCTCACTGTGCTCCACCAGTCTGGTCTCTAGAGACAGCAGAAGCCGGCCTCGGTAAGCCACACCTTCTCCCTGCAAGAGAAAGTCGGGTGGCCAGCAGAGGGGTGAGGGATGGGGAGCACAACACATGACCACATAATATCATTCACCCCTACAGAATGGGGATGTACCAATCCTCCTCCTGAGAGAGGTGGGCCTCGGTGTCTCGGGATGGAGACAGTGAACAGGTCCGTCTGGCCCAGGAGAAAGAAGTCAGAAGGCCTGACAGAAGGAGGTGCTCGGAGAGGGCTGTCCAGGCCTCGTAAGACCCACTGGGCCCAGACACTGGAGACCAGCCTGGAGACCCTCAGGGCATGCATGTGGCTGCTCACCTTCCCTGTGTTGAGCTCTGCATAAGGGTCTGGGAAGCCCGTGAACTCCCGGGGACTGCCGTAGAGGTTCACGTAGCAGGGGCCAAAGGTGGGGAGGAAGCCCAGGTTGTCGTCCACTGGAAGACACAAGCAGGTATCAGGGAGATGGCCCTGGAGATCTTTCTAGGGTTCAACCCAGCCACCTTCAGATCTGATCCCATCTCTAGCCCTCAGTTTCCCCCACATGCACCAGATGTGGCCCCTGTGCATGTATAACTAGTAATATACTAGCAATGACTATAATCAACTCTGTTCCGTCTCTTGAGGACTCGATATGCCGAAACGAGGCGATTTCTATTATGTTATTAGTCCTATTTCACAGATGAGGGAACTGAGGCTCAGAGATGTGACCGATCACAGGCTAGCAAGGAGATAGGGCCCAAATGGTGCAACACACTCAGCTGGCTGGAACACTAGCAGTTGCTCAAGCCTTCCCTCTCAGGCCATGGGGGAGGAGGAACAGAGGTGATCCAGAGTCCAGTGACCAGAGAAGCCATGTCCCGGGGATCCCCTCCTCCTCACACACACACAATTGTTGTGGCAGTGGGGAGTTGGAGAACGGATAAAGGGATCAGTCCTGCCTCGTCATCCCCATCTTCTGGGAGATGCCCTCTTGATAATGTCACAGCTGCCCTTCTGGGGACAAGACCTCACTGGCCAGACTCTGAAACCCTGCAAAGGCAGGGAATTCCTTTCGAAGGACATTTCCAAAGTGCTCAAGGTAGAACCTCTGCCGCCGCCGGGCCTATTTGTGGGTGTCTCTGTCCACACAAGGATGAGCCAGGGAGAAGGGCTTCCAGGGAGACCTGTGCAGTAGACCCTGTAGCTGTACACTCTAAGTCACGCTGCCGAGACAGCGCAGGGAGGCGGGGGCAGCTGGAGCTGGCCTGCCCATCACCTTTCCATATATTTCCTCCTCCAGACCTCAGAGCAGACAGAGCTTGGCTTTGGGAAGCAAAGGGGGAAGCCTTGGAGCGATGGGACTCGGGGAACACTACTAACTGCCTGCGTCAGTCATCACAACTATGATTTACCTTGTGAATTATGTGTCAAGCATTTCTCATTCCCCTGGCCACCTACAGATCTCCAAGATACCTCACAATCCCTCTGTCCCATTATGTCCCCCATGCTGGAAGCATCAGCAGAGGCAACAAGCTTAGAAAGGGTCTGGGAGAGCTAGAGGGAGGGACTGGCCTTAAAGCATCAGTGACGCAGGGCTGAGACTTGCCAGGGGTCAACTCAGGGGCCTGGCTGCAGTTCAGTTCTCCCTCATGCAAGTCAGAAAATTCCCCTCCAGCAGAAAACCCAAGGTCCCATCCCCTCGTGGTCCCCTAAGTGACAGCAACATACGGTCAGTGGCTTTCGGAGGCTTGAGTACACCTGCTGGCTCCTCTGAAGCATAAAGAAATGGAGAAGGGGTTAGGATGGGCTAGGCTTGGCGGAGAACAGTTACATGAACTGGAGCCTGGATGGAGAGCTGGCGGACAGACACTGTGAATGAACAACAAAGGAAGGCACACACCCTGCCCCCCAGCTCCAACCAGGCAGCCCTCACCACCTCCGCGACCTGAACCTCCATTCAACCTAAGAAACAACACACAGAAGAAAAAATGTGCTTTTCCCATGTCATATACAGGTAAATTAGGAGGAATGGTGCAGAGAAAGGAACATGAAAAGGGAAACAGGAAAGAGCCCTTGTGGGCAAGGAACCACCCTGGGCTCCAAATATCAGATTGACACTTAGGATCCAGCACGCTGAGCCAAGGCCATTCAAGGCACAACATCTCCACCTCGTGGGAATTTTTAGTATTGCAACAGACGGCAACACTTCTCAACAGATGCCACCTCGGTCTGGCTTTTAGCACCAGCAATTTCCAGGGAAGATAAGACAGGTGTTGTCCACTAGCACACGCACCTACACATATACATGCACATGCATTAAGTAAATGTAATAAAAATATCTTAACCTTTTTATTTTCCCACAGACTCATGACGTTTGCTAGGAGCTGCAGAGGATGTTCAATGAACGTGCAACCCAGAATGGCTTATCATGCTTCGCTGTCATTCAAAACAAATGTATTTGTCCTCTCAGAACCCTGAGGCTGTGGCTTGCACACCCTGGGCCTAATGTAGCTTGGGGTAATTCTTCATCCAATGTGGCCCAGAGAATCCAGGTTGGACATCTCTGGAAGGCTCAAAAAAGGAGTGTGGAGGAAGAATAAGCTACAGATATGGGAGTCTGAAGGTAAAGCCAGGGCTGGAGAAGTGAGAGCAAGGCCCTGGGCTGGCCTTTAGATCTCTACAGCCAGGTCTCGGCTACCGCTGCTGGCTGGCAAGAATCAGTGGGACAGAGACGGTACCCTGTGAAGATTCTCCTGTCTATGGGAATTGAGCTGGGTCCTTGGCACAGGAAAGCTGGCAGGGTGACCCACACAGGCACATCCATGGGCCCCAGATTCTACTTTAAGCTCCTTCCAAATGGTGCTCAGCAGGAGGAACCCATTATCTTTAACTAATGAAGTCAGGATCATAGATGTGACCCCTGGGTGCTTCTTGCCAGAGACTGACTTTTAATCTGGCAGCCAGTCAGAGACAGCTTTCTGCCAGTCCCACCAGCCAGCTACCGACACCTGCTGCTGGTGGCTAGAACAGAGCAGGTCTCCTTGTTCAATTGTGTATTCGTTCATTTAGGAACCATAAACGGGTATCGTAGTGGGCCTTGGCCTGGCCCTGCTGACGTCTTAAGCCAGTGCTTCCCAACTTGAGAGCCCGTCACAGGTCTCCGATGCCGTGGTTCACCCCAGGTTCTCGCCCCTGTGTCTGCAGACAGCTCATCAAGTCAAAGGCAGGGTGAGCAGAGAAGCCTCCCCGACACAAAGCCTCTATTTAGTCCGGGCCTTCTTTCTGCCAAAACACAAGTGTTTCGCTGTGTTTTCCCTGAGCCTGGAGAACCGGGCCCAAGGAAGCCCCGAGTCCCAGATGAACACGCCCAGCTTTTCACGGTGAGCGGTGAGCGTGAGGCCCAACTCCCTCACCTGGGTGAACTGGAAGGGAAAGAGCAGGCTGCCAGCCACAAGTCGCAGCTCAGTAGGCGGTCCCTGGGGACACGTGTGTACCCTGGAGAAGCCAAGCCATTACCTTCAGCCAGCCCTGCCAACTCCCAAGGCTCGGCAGAGCCCCAAGCCCATGGCTTTGGCTGCCTGACACCCGCCTGGGCAGCCTGGGCCAGGCAGGCGGGGAAAGGAGCGATTGCTGGGAAATTCACCGTCAAAGACAACTTTGGTTTTCTCAGTGCCGTTCTGTAGCATGATGTTCGTATGGGTGAAGGTGTCAGAGATGCCTGCAAGTGTCACAGGTCCCACATGCCTACTGCCTTTCAAAAGAGCTGCCACATCTAAGGAGACGGCACACTCCGTTTTTTTAAAACAAAAACAAAGTCTTCCTTAATACACTGGTGTACAGGGTCCAAAGAATACTTCAGTGTGCCCAGGCAAACTTGTGGGCAGAAGGCTTAAGAGGTAGTGTTAGGACTTGTCCTTGCTGGGGACAAAAACAAGAACACAAAAACAAAACTCCAAGCTGAACCAAATCATCTGGAACATCAAGGTAGGAGGAGAGGGAAAGTGGGTTTTGTTTGATTGGTTTGCTGCTGCTGCTGCTGCTGCTGTTGTTGTTGTTGTTGTTGTTGTTGTTTTGAGACACGGTCTCAACTAGTTAACTGGGGTGGGTCTCATACTCACTATATAACCAAAGATGATCTCGAACTTCTGATCCTTCCAACTCTACCACCAAGCAAGCACTGGGCTAACAGGGACATGACACTGTGTCCTGTTTATTCGGTGCTGGGAATGGAACCCAGAGCTTCCTGCTTGCTGGCCAAGTGCTCTACCAGCTGGGCTCCATTCCCAGCCAGATTCAGCTCTATAGTACAGTTTGTGTTGTGTTTGGGGAGAAACAAGAGACTAAGGGAGTGTGCCATCCCACCACAGTAAGAAGAAATACAAAAGAGAAGAGAGGAACGTGGCAGGGACATGTTTCAAGCAGGGCTTCCAGGCTAGGGAAAGAAACTTAGCCAGGAGCGAGGCACATGACATCCTTCAAACTGGACAGATCTTCCACCTGAGAAAGGGACCCACCTCTATAGGAAGGAGCTCTGGAGGACCTGGGAAGTCCCGAAGAATAACCCAGTGTGATCAGTAAAGTTAATTCTGCTGTCACGTTGATTTAGCTATTTTGCTGCACATTCCAGAAGTAGTTAGCTGGGTGTAAGAATAGTCAGAGGTCCAGCCTTTGACTCCACCTCGAAGCACATTAGGTTGCTCGTGACTTGAGCGCCATCTAGTGACCATGGGAACAACTTTCTCACCTCATTAAACCAGGGTGATAGGAGGCTGGTTACAGGGCACAGTGGCAGTGTATTGGCTATAAGCATGCCCGAGGCCCTAAATTTAATTCCCAGTGCAATAAACAAGTGAATGAGTAAATAAATAACTGATATGATAAAAAAAAGAAGGCCAATGTCATACCAAAAATAAAGGCTGATGGGGTTAGGGAGGGCCTAAACTCTCATCAGGTTGCTGAGGACAGACACAGCTGTATCATAACAGAAACTCCCCCCCAAAAAAAAAATCAAAAATGTCATACTGTGCCTTGACCATCATCAGTTCCTGTATTCAGAGACAGAGACAGTACCCAGTCTGAAAACTGAGGAAGACTCGTGACATCCAGGGTGGCCAGAACTTCCTGGGCATCACCCGCATCAGACACTGTCCCTGTCTCTGTGCTTCTGCCTGTATGTGCAAAGCAGCACCACACCAAACCCCTGACCAGCTCCCTGGGGCGGGGTACTACACCCTGGGACAGAGTCCTCACAGCTGGGAGGGGGGACATTCCCAACAGCAGAACCTTCTAGAAGTATGTCTGTATGTGTTGAATGGCTCAAAGCATCAGCAATGGAGTCAGAATGACAGATCAGCATTAGGGAAGGGTGTCGAGGAGTTTAACTGAATGACTCTCAACCTTGGTGCGTATTTGAGATTTTCAGTAACCAGAAGTCTTTGGGGACGGGTGATATAACTCAGCTAGCATAGTACCTGCCTAGCATGCATGAAGCCCTGTGTTCAGGATCTCACACTACATCAACCTGCATGATGGTACATGCCTGTAATCCCAGCACTTGGGGGCCTGGAGACAGGAGGGTCAGAAGTTGAAGGTCATCCTAGGCACACAAGTGAGATCAAGGCAGTCTGGGATACATGAGACCTTGCCTATCATCATCATCATCATCATCATCATCATCATCATCATCATCATCATCCTGGCACTCAGGAGCCCGAGGCAGACACATCTCTTAGAGTCTGAGGTCAGCCTGGCTTCCTCTGACCACTGTACACCAGAAGAGCTTCAAGTTCCAGGCCCACCAGGGCTACACAGTGTGACTCTTGTCTCCAAAACTATTTTCTTTTGAAATGTGTTCCAGAGGAGTTAAAAGAAGGCATGAGAGAGCCCTGGGGATGAGGCACGTGAGCCACCAAAGCTGCAGAGCGGCAGAGGCCCAGAGCCCCACCCTGCCTGGGCAACACCCTTACCGAGCGAGTCTCTTTAGAAAGTGGGTGGCCGTGAGAGAGGCAGACCGCCAGGCCGGACTCCGCTACCCATGGAAGCCTGCATCTTAGAGTGGGACAGAGTGCCTCCAATCACGGAGACACATCCGCAAGGTTCAGGAGAGCCTCCATTTGTAATAGTTTGGGATTCTCAAGTTCAGGCAAGAAGACAAGGAGATGCAGCCTTTGGGGATAACTTCTGTGGGGATACAGACTGGGGCAAAGAAGAGCAGAAGTGATAGGGGGAGGGGGCGGGGGGAATGGATGGATGGTCCTGAGGGTGAGATAATGACTTAATACCTGACTGCCTCTGACCACTGAATGCCAGACATCAGAGGAGCGGAAGTGGGTAATTCCCCACGAGGGAAGAAGCCCAAGGAGCCCCAGTTTATAGAGAGGAGACTGAGTGACTCTTCTGCTTACAAAGAACTTGAGCCCCAGCTGTCTGCAGAACCAGAGTTCTCAGCACTAACCCATCCCCCCTCCAGCTGTCCGAGGTAGAGGCTGGAAATAAGTCATTCAACTCAAGACTCCTATCTCAGATAAAATTCAACCAAGAATTGCTGGGCGGTGGTGGCGCACACCTTTAATCCCAGCACTCAGGAGGCAGAGGCAGGCGGATCTCTGTGAATTCAAGGTCAGCCTGGTCTACAGAGTGAGATCCAGAACAGGCTCCAAAACTACACAGAGAAACCCTGTCTCAGAAAAAAAAAAAAATTTAACCAAGAATTTACAAAAGGTGTCCTGGCTAACCATGGGCTTCCAGTACAACAGTGGCCCCATAGTGACGTCATGTTGTCTCGGTTCCCTGAGCACACTCAGCAATGTTCACACAGCAGGATCATTCAAGGAACTGTTTCTTGATGCTGCCTGATCAGCGTCTTCTAGATGCATCCGGAATCCAGTCAGATTCCCACACAGGAAACCAACCAGACTTTTCTCAGAAAATACACCAAAACAAATTCAAAGTGTATTACATATGGAAAGGGGAAAATAAGTTTTAAAAATAAAGTTAATAAAGATTTGAGATATAGTTTATCTGGCAAAGTGCTTGTCTAGCATGCACAAGATTCTGAGTTATTCCACTGGCATCACATAAACCAGGTATGTGCTATGCACTTGTGTCCCAGAACTTGGAAGGTAGAGGCAGGAGGATCCAGAGTTCAAGGTCATCCTTGTCAACATACCAAGTTCAAGCCCAGCCTAGACTACATGAGACCCAACTGAAAAAGGAAAAAAGGTTAAATAAAACCTAGAGGTTGGCCAAATATTTATACATGGCCTATAAAGTAGAAACCAAACTTTTGTTATTTAAATAAGAAAACTTTAAAATAAACATAAGTTAGTTAAAAATTTGACAAGGAAATAGTAAAATAAGTCTAAACAGAGCTAAACAGCCCAGAACTGAAATGTCCAACGAAGTTTTTGTTTTAAAGGCTGAGCAGCTAATTGAGGGAAAAGAAGAAAATTCAAACACAGCAAAGAAGAGATGGCCCAGGCAGAAGAAAGTGCCCAAACTCTAGAAGTCACTGTGAGAAACATTGTAAACATATTTTAAAGACTCAACGTAATGCAAGTTTTTCTAGAAAAATATAAATGGTCAAAATTGACAAGAGCAAAAATAACACCCTAAAAATAGCAATGATCATAAGAGAAACTGAAAAGTTTATAAAGAGTCATCACTACACCCACTCAGAAAGGGCACCAAGCCCACATGGTTTTATGGGTGAATTACTTCAAACCCTCAAAAGACTACATTCTATGTTATATAAACTGTTCCCAGATGTTGGACTTTCAGTCTTTCCGATTAATTTTACAGAGCCAGCATAACCCAGATACCGACAGCAAGCATTAATAAGAAGGCAACAGAAGATAATAGAAAAGCAAGGGCTGAACTCAGGAGAACTTAGGACGGGAGAAAGACGGCATTTGGAGACATCAGAAACAGATCAGTCAAAACACATGCGGACATCATCAAAAGACAGTCTGGAGGAGGTGATGGTTAGTTCACAGTCTTACTAAGTAAGAGAGTAGCATGTTTGGCTACATAAAAATTTAATTTCTACCTGTCAGAGAGTATTCAAATATAACTGGTAAGAATTACTTAAGAGCAAGCTCAAAGTTAATGCCCACAGTCATAGAGAACAGTAAGACAAACACACCTGCAGGAATGTGTGTTTACAGCAGAATAACTATAATATATATTGTATATAATATATATGTCAAAAGTTCAAAATGTACACAGTTGGCCCACTTTCCTAAGCCTCAATGAAATGAAAAAATTCATTTTTACCTTCAAATTAACAAAATTCTCTTTGTTATTGTTTTGGGATTTTGCTGTAGTTTGGTTTGGTTGGTTTGATCTTCTGAAGGAGAGTCTCTTGTAGCCCAAACTGCCCTCAAATTCACTTTGTAGCTGAGGATGGTCTCGAACTCCTGATCTTCCTGCCTCCCCCTTCCGAGTGCTGGCATTTCTGGTATGCACCACCACTCTCCTCTCCAGTATTATTTTAGCCATGTTGAAACAGTGTCACATGGAGTGTATGGAAGTTTCTGAGGGTAAATTAGTTCTGCCTTCTTGACAGACAACTTCAGTATTGACAGAAGGTCTTAAAAGTACTAAAATCCTTTGACAGCATTGACCTTAGACTTATGGGGGGGGTGAGATCAGGGGTGCAGCTCAGTGGTAAAGCACCTGTCCAGCACATCTGAGGCCCTGAGTTTGATTCCCAACAGCACAAACCTAATTTTGTTTTGTTTTATTTTTTTGTGTATGTATTTTCCTGCATGTATGTGTGTACACCGCATGCATGCAGGTCCCCTCAGAGGCCAGAAGAGGGTATCAGGGCCTCTGGAACTGGAGTTATAGGCAGTTGTGAGCAGCCTATTGTGGGTGCTGGAAACCAAGCCCTGGCCTTCCTCAAGAGCAGCAGGTGGTCTTAATCTCTGTGCCATCTTTCCAGACCTGTGTTGTTGTTGTTACTGTTGTTGCTGCTGCTGCTGCTGTTGTTAACTATGTACAGCATAGAACTCAGCTATAAAAACACTCATTGCAAAGTTAGTTACAAGGTAGAAAAATCAGAAGATGCCTGAATACTCCATATTAACTAGTTCACTTGATTATGCACACTCACAATGGAATGTATATTTATTACAATGGTATTCTATGGGCTAGGGATGTAACTCAGTTGATAGAGTGTTCCACTGCCATGTGCAAGGCCATGAGTTCAATCCCTAGCACTGACCAAAAAAAATGTGTTCTAGAAGAATACTTAATCACAAGAAAAGACCTCAGTCTAATATTGCCAAGAGACAAAAAGCAATGATCAAACAACTCATGTTCATGTGTACAGGTATGTATCATGCTTGTGTGTGTGTGTGTGTGTGTGTGTGTGTGTGTGTGTGTGTGTGTGTGTAAGGGGGGGAAATGTGTGTCTTTCCCAGAAAGTTCAGGATATCTTTTTTGCCTGCAGTGATGAACTGAAGGGTATCTCATAGGTAAATGTTAATCTTCTTTCAGATCTAATTATTTAACTGTTTACAAACTGACAATGGGTTACATTTTAGTAGACCAACAAAATCCATTGAAAAATAAGAATCACTGGGCACTCATGGCCAGAGTAGAACCCACCCAGCACGTGGTGCCCCCCTGCAGGAGTGAGGGGACCCCTTTAGACTATCCAGTGTGCACCCCCCCCACTCAGAGTGTAGCACCCTAAATGTCTGTAAGTGAGCTATCACTGGGAAATGGATCTCACTTAGCCTGCAGGCGCTCAAACCTTAAGATAGAGGGAGGCAGGCCGGGGGAGCAGGGAGCAGGTGGGACATACCTTCTATTTCTCCTCCTGGGGCAGAGATTTTCGACATTCCCAAGTAGGTGGTGGCCACAGTGTCATTGTGAGTGAGGCGGTCCCTAGAACAAGGACGGAGAGAGAGCGTGAGTGTGAGAGGCAGGTGCAGCACTTGGCCCACTCAAGAAGGAGGTGGTGACCTTGGTGATAGGTTGCTAGGGGTTCAGTCTTCCACTGAGGCCTGGGAAGCCCAGGAGGAAGGAGACTAGAAAAGATGCTTGCTCAAGACACCTTGAGGGACAACTTGTTCATTTTGACAGCCTTCTACTCCTTATTAGCTGGCTTACATGGGGCCACCAGCCCAGGTTGACAGGGAGGAGGCCGGAGGCAGGCAGGATGAGGGGCAGGAGGCTGCTGGGGCAGAGCAGTTTCCAGACTCAAAAGGTCCTGGGTGCCCAAGAAATGCCAAGATCGAATAAGCCATTTCTGAAGCGACAGCAGGGACCAGCGCCAGTGCACAGTGCCTTGGATAGTCTTTGGCTGCGACAGCATGTCCCTCAGGCGCTGCACAGCCGCTTAGAGACCCAGTACGTTGTAACACCCTCCAAGGAATGAGGGAAGAGGTGCAGAGGCATGCAAGCCCTTCCCCTGTGAGCCAGGGAGGGAGGAGCAGAGCCGGACCGTCACCCCAACTCCCTCAAGGTGTCATGTTCCTTGGCAGTGAGAAGTCCCCTTTCCTGCTTTCTTAGAGGAAGACTTCTCCCATCCCAGCCAGTACAGGGGCCTGTGGGTAGGCTCTCCAGGAAAAGAAACCTGCTAGCCCGCAGCATCCTATGCAGATGCTGCCTCTGAGCCCCACAGCTGCCTCCTAGATAATAATGAAGGGACATCACTAATGCCGGCTCCATGCCTCCCGTGTCCCCACTGTAAAAAGCCAGGTGCGTGGCTGAGAAAAATCCAAGGCTCACTGGCCAGCCACTCCAGGCTAAATCACAAGCTGCAGGGTTAATGGGAGGCCTGATCTCAAACACTAGAGAAAAGTTGAGGATTTGACATCTGGCCTCCTCATGCAAGTGTACACATATGCACACCACACACACACACACACACACACACACACACACACACACACACACACACACACACACACACCAAAATAAAATTTCAGAGACAGAGCTCAGAGGCAAGATACTTCTGGTGTGGAACCCAGAGCCCTGACCACCCCCACCTGTCCTTTCCTCTGGAGCGTGACCTGGGCTTCTCCACCTAACAGCCTGACCCCCGAGCGTAGATGGCTGTCAGGAGACATTTTTGTGTGAGAAGAGAAGGCTCCAGGCTTCCGGGGGCAGAGGTCACAGGGGTTGAACACCTTTTGATCCAAGGGACAGACCCACAGACAAGAATTACTGTACCAGAGGTCAGCAGTGCCAGCTTGGGCAGGCCCTGGATCCCTCTGAAAGGCTCTCTAGTACACTTCCAACCCTCTTGGTTTTCCTGGGGCTTCTTCCCCATGGTGAGCACTTTGACCATGATAGATTTGTCCCCCACCATTTCCAAAGACATCAAAGGCGTGCTGATTTCATTTTCCTCTTAACCCTACCCCTATGAGATACCCTAGTCTCTATCCCTTCCTTCCCCTTTGGATTTCCCAGAAAGGGGATTAAGGTTTGGCCTTTGAAGTGTCCCTCTGACAAGGGTGGCATGAGGAAGAATGAACAGCCTGGCAGCCCAGATCTGGATCATGGTTCCTGGTATGCTGTGTCACGAGAAAACTTCCTAGAGGTGACTGGCATCGCATGTCCCTCTCTTGGTTTCTTCTTGCCCTGATGGGAACCTAATCCAGTGCCCCAAAGACACTAAGCAAGCTGCATGTGATTTTAAACACTGTTAAGCCCATCCCTTAAAGAGGACTGTCTTTCTGACATTTAGCCTTGTGCAAATCGGGAGGAGAATAAGACTGGTTTGCTGTGCCTATGGAGGTGGCTCTGCTGAGGTTTTTTGAAAGGTGTGTTGTATTCTTGATGTCTATGTGTGTTTGCCCAAACAAGTTTATGTGCACCACATGTGGGGGAAGAAAAGGGGTGCTGCATCCTCAGGAACTGGAGCTACGGACAGTCTCGAGCTGCACATTGTGGGTGCTGGGAACTGAGCCCTGAGCCTCTACAAGAACAGTAAGCACTCTTAGCCACTGAGCCGCCCCTCCAGACCTGAGGAATTTTTATTTCTTAATGAAAAGGGAATTTTTAAAGACTCGAAGGAAAGATTAAGTTACAGAGCCACATGGGCTGCATCATGTTTCTAAGATTCAGGTGACAGCGGCAGTTCGTCTGTGCGTTCCGGGAAGAAGGGCTTTCTGGATAGAAACTTCCAGCAGCGGCATACTTGCTGGCCTAGAGCTGGGTTTTGAGGCTTAGGGCTTGCTTTTGGAAAACAGCAAGTCTCAAAATAGACTCACAATAAAAGTGCCACTTCAACCCAAGCCAGAGATGCAGCCACCAGATTCCGTAATGTGTTTGGATTGTACAGTATGCCGATAGCTTTGACACAGCTCCAAGGGAGACAGGCCAGGCAGAGCCACAACCCATGAGCCAACCGCACCCACACGCATCTGCACAGATGCATGCACGCACACACATGCATGCTGGGCTGTCCCAGTCAACACAGCACAGTCCTTGCCAGCTGACATGCAGAGATGGCTCTGGGAACGCAAAGTGTACCTTTCCACCAAACCGCTTCCCCTTCCCCAAGGCTCACACCAGCCGTGGCGGACCTCAGGACCTCTCCCTGCCCCCTGCCCACACTCCCTTCCCTCTAATTCTCTCAATCTGTTTTCTTTAGGCCTGGGGAACTGGCACACACTTTAATGGCTCTGCGGCCTGGGGTTTTTCTCCTGGTCTCTCATTATCCTCCTAGTTGGGGGTGCCATGGGCATGCAACTGAAGGAGAATGGCCGGGGAGCCACATGACCAGGACTTCTGGGGGCAGAGAAAGGACAGCTTGCTCTTTGTGGAAAGCCTAGGGTTCTGGAGTTTGTGGAGCTTGGGCCCTGATGTCCCCTCAAGTGTGAGAGAGGTTGCCTCCTTGCTGCTACTGTAAGAGATGGCGAGGTCAGGAGGATTAGGGCACCAGCTCTGGCTGGGATTCACATCAGGCCCCTGTGACTTCTGAACTGTCACCTCTGACAGATCATGTGGTTTTTCCTCCCTGAGCCTTTCTCTGTGAAGCAGGAGCATGCTGCCTTGTCAGGGGTCAGATGAACTCATAGACGTGGACAGTGCTCTCTGGACACAGCCCTGGCCTACAAGTTGGTGATCAACAAGAGTAAGATTCTAAGACACTCCCAGGGTACTGTCCTAACCTGTTCAACACCCACAACGATGACCCCTATTCAGACAATATAACCCCACCCCCAACATGGGGGCTTTTCTTCCATTCCATCCCACAGGGACAGAGCAGCTGGCTTGGCTTCCACCTCTTGTATGTGGCCCTTACTGATGACCCTGTCAAAGCAACGTCTCAGGAAGCCCCCAGAGGTGGGGTCCTCACTGCCTCCTGGCTGTGGTCTCCTTATCTGCAGCCAGTGCGGCACCCCAGCTCCTGGTTGCCCCGTAACTGCCCAAAGCCCTCACATCCTACCTTGACACATTTGCCCTGTGCCTCAGCAGCAGCCCAGGTACAGGAAAATGACAGACCCAAGGACCCCTGGAGACAATCCCCTCAAGGACCCGGGACTTACCAGTCCATGACACGAATCCTCATTTTTTCACACATAGAGGGAAACTGGGGAAGGAAAGGGAGCCAGATGAGAACAGAGTTTTAGAGGTCAGCACTCACTGAGCAGGAACCAAAGATGCCAGCAGGACTGGGAGCCCAGGACTCACCATCGCGGGCAACGTGATGTTCTGGTTCCACTGAGGGTTGGCCGTCTTCTCCAGGATCTTGCTGCAGAGCTAGGACACACAGAGGATTGGGGTATGGGACTCTGTGTGGAGTCTGAGCTTTGTGGTGACCATCCCCCGCCACACCAGCTGCTCTTACAGCTGGGCCTGAGACCCCAGGTTCAGATGAAGGGAGGCTCTGCCGAGACAAGGCTCGGGGAAGATAAGACCCCGGATGGGGTGGCTGGTGCAAATGCCACAGCCTCGTGTCCCTAAACCAGCAGCCCTGACTGGAGACACCCCATCCCCACCTCCCATGAAGGCCGGGTGCCCATGCCTACACACCAGCACCCAAGAGAGAAACAGAATTCAGTGGAGATACAAACCCCATAAACCACCAGGGAGGTACACAGTGGTAGACCGCTCAGCCAACATGAACAATTCCCAGTAGGAAAAAAAGAAAAAGAAAGGAAGGAAGAAATAAAGAAGCCACAGCCTGCCTCAGACAAATGCTACCGGAAGGACTAGGCTTGTTACAAACAAGAAACATATCAAGAATGGCAAGTGTTCCAAGCCAGACGCTCCATGGTGGTGCCCGTGAAGCCCCAGGGCAGCCAGCACCCACAGGTGGGGAAGAGACAGAGCCTCGGCGTCAAGGACTGGGGAGATGGCTCAGTGAGTCCAACCCTTGCCACAAAAGCATGAAAACTCCAGTTCTATGCCCAGAACCACGTAAAAGCCAGACATGCTATCACACACTTGTCATTGCAGCTCTCGGGAGGCAGAGGCAGGAGGATCCCTAGGGCTCCCTGCCTAGGCAGTCTAACCAGTTCCAGGCTCAGTGAGAGACGTTGTCTCAAAAAATATGATGAAAGGCTGCAGGGATGCAGCCACCATCATTTGGGAGCATGCGAAGGCCAGAGAGTTTCTCCTCCCACCCTATAAATGCCTCTGTAGCCCGACATCCACCGTTAGCAAGGCTGCAGGGTAAACGCACTCTAGATTTGGCTAACGGCAGAAAATGAAAGAGTTTGACTCCCATGGGAAGGCAGCTGGGGGCTACCAAACCAACTCGTTTTTCCCCCGCCAGTCCTTCCTCAGATCTCCTCTACAGAAATACCTGTGTGATCAGAGTGACATTGTTGACCACAGCATGACTAGAGGGAGCAGGGGTCTGGGACAAGCCAGGTACCCACCCATAGAGGGTGGGTTGAAGAAAGTGTGGTCCACCCACAGTGGAGTACGTGGCTTCAAGAAAGAGGAGCCCCTCTGCACAGAAAGGAAACAAGCACCATTTCTACTTTATAGCACAAAGTAGAAAGGTAAGGACAGAGCAGTGAGCACAGTGTGCAAATACTCAGACTAGAGTGGTAAACACTGAGAATCCAGGGTCACATTTGCTGATACGTAGGGAAACTGAAATGTGGTAAAAGAAACTCGCTTGCAGGAAAGAAAGGAGAGGATTGTTGAATGGGGACCAAAGCAGAGACAGATGACAGATGGACAGATAGATAGATAGATAGATAGTTACATACATACATACATACATAAATACAAACATACATAGACAGATGGATGATAGATATATAGATAGATACATAGATAGATAGATAGATAGATAATAGATAGATACATAGATAATAAATAGATAGATATAGATAGATAGATAGATAATAGATACATAAATAGATAGATATAGATAGATACATAGATAATAGATTGATACATAGATAGATACATAAATACATAGATAGTAGATACATGATAGATAGATGATAGATAGATAGATAGATAATAGATACATAGAGAGATACATCGATATATAGATAGATAATACATACATACATAGATAATAGATAGATGATATATACATACATACATACATAGATGATAGATAGATAGATAGATAGATTAGATAGATAGATAATAAATAGATACATAGATAGATAGATAGATAGATAATAGATACATACATAGATAATAGATAGATAGATACATACATACATAAATACATAGATGATAGATAGATAGATACATAGATATTAGATAATAGAGAGATACATAGATATATAGATAGATAATAGATACATACATACATACATAATAGATAGATGATAGATAGATACATACATACATAAATACATATATGATAGATATAAAGATAGATAATAGGTAGATAATAGACACATAGATGGATGCACAGATACATAGGCTGACCAACCACATAGAGTAGATGCATGCAGTATCTAATCAAAAAGTAAATATAAATTTTAAATAAGATGAAAGAAGTTTCTCTGATACACACAGTGAGGCCCTACCAACACAGCTTCTTGCTTTAGCCTCTACCAAGGAAGTCCATAACCTCTGACCTAATAATCCTCATTCTAGAAACCTTCCTATGGAAAAGCAGAACATGGACAAGGATTTCTGTACGCTGACTGAGTTGTTTATCAGAAAGGAAAAAGCTGAAATTGCATCCATCCATACAATAGGATAAACATGGCTGTGTATTCATCTCATCGAGTGGCTGTATATTAACCTGAGGAAATGCTATACCAAACTGCTCACACAGAACTGGTTCTTGCTGCTCATGGTGTCTGCAAAGTCACGCTGAGCAATGAATCAGGGCTCCCGAGTCATCATCTAAAGGAAATGGGCGGGGTTGTTAGTGCTCACCCAGCACGTTTTCCTCTGAGAGCCTCACACAGCCTTCCTCTGCATGGCTCTGCAGCCGCTGTGGTCTAACGCACCGTTATTGACACAAGACTCACCGCCCACAGCACATCTCAGCTCCCACCAGGCTTGCTGCCCGCGGCGCACCTGAATTAAGCTCACGAGGAACTGGTTTATCTGTTTCACACTTGGGGAGCAGAAAGCCTGCCAGCACAACACTCTGAAGTCACTTGAAACAAGAGAACCCCATCAAAAGGCAGAAAGCACCCCTCTCTCCCCAAACCTGGCACTAAATAGATCAAGGAAAGGCCTCATGTATAACAAACAGGACAGCTGAGATGCTAAGGTTGAGTGCCAGCCCGCCCTTCAGCCAGTTTCCTGTCAGAGGGCTGTGAAGGGAAAAGCAAGAGCCACCGAGAGAACAGACCAAGCAAGGTTTGCCTCGGCACACAGACACTTTTCATTTGTTTGTTTTTGTTTTGTTTTGTTTTGTTTTGTTTCTCTGATTTTTTTCACATTACACTATATGGGTTTCATTTGCAGATCCAGAAAGAAAGTCTAAAGCACCTGCCTTTCCCTAAAGTCCGTTCTCTTTCCTTGTCCTGAATACAATGTGTACACACACACACACACACACACACACACACACACACACACACACACACACACACAGTGACTCGGCCCACTGTGTCGTTGGACACATCTTGGATAACAGTGCCACCAAGCGTCCATAAGCAACAAATGCAGAAACATCCAAGAGTGGCTGGGCGGACACTGGCAAAGCCCTAGGGTTTGCAAGTAGGTGTAAAGAGGAAAAAATAAAAACAAAAGCACAGTTAGAGCCAGAGTCAGAAAAGGGGATGGTAAGAACCGGGTGAGAGTGGGGGAGCCTGGGATGAGGGTCAGGGGAGACGGGATGGAGTGAGGATAAGGCTCAGGGCAGAAAAGAAGCAGGAAGGCCTGAGGCCCACAGAGGCAGCTGGCTGCCCCTCCCCATCAGCTCATTCCTCAGCCCCTACCCTCTCAAGCAGGACCACAGGGGGATGCTTGCTAAGCTTCGTCTAGTCTCCCAAGTCACCCCCACTAGACACTGGCACTCTAGAAAAGTCAGAGAGCGTCAGAGAAGTGATCCCAGGTGCTGGTGGGACACAGTGGGGTGGGCAGGGACTGCAGTGCACACAGCCTGGGCTCCAAGGCAAGTAGGTGACCTGAAGGAGGGAGGGTGAAGCCACTACGGAAGCATCCTAGAACCGTGGATAAAACAATCAAGCTTCCTAGCTGACGTGATCTTTCTTGACAGTCAATGGAGAAGTGAAATCCGTGGCCTTGGAGCACAAATGTCCAAGAAAACTTTGTTTCCCCCTTCCTTCATGCTTCCTGACACTGGGGTGGGAGGCCAGCTCTGAAGCAGCACACACAAACTCCAAGCCCAAATCAACCCCTGCCTGGGGCCAGCAAGGATCTGCAGAGAACATCGCCACTTCAGAGGGATCAAGCTGGCAAGCTAAGTAGCTGGCCATGACGCTTTCCCTGAGCCTCGGTGTTAGGCTCTGAGAGTGAGGGGGTCCCACTGAGGTTCCCACCGCCAACAAGACAGGCAGGCTGACGCTGTAGCCCAGTTAGAAAAGTGTTTGCCTAGCACACATGAGGTCCTGGGTTCAATCCTGAGCACCACATAAACCTAGAACTCCAGGGGTGGAGGCATGAGGATCAAAAGTTCAAGATTACCCTCAGTTTCAAAGTTCATCCTCATCCGAAGTGAGTTCTGGGCCAGCCAAAATCAACCCTCATCAAGGAAACTCCTCTCTGCAACAGATGGACAGCACAGATACAGAAAACCACAACCAATCAAAATGCAGAGCTGTGGAGCCCAGTCCCAACTGAGGCATCTACAACACAACTTCCAGGGCTCAGGAATCATTGCAGGAGAGGAGATGGAAGGATTGTAAGAGCCAGAAGAGCAGGGATTATCCTGTGAGACAGTGTCTCTAGGAATGTCAGAAGCTATGCCCATGAAGTCCCACTAACACAGCTGTCTAAACATGACCTGAATGAGGGTGACACCAATGGACAAGCTACCACAGAAAAGGGAAAGCCCACAAGGCCTCAACCTTAGACAAAGACCTGCAGGCAACTAAGGGATGCTGAGATAGGGATAAATGGTCTCTCCCAGGAAAGAGCACACTGATCAGTTATCCAAAATAGAGGCCATGAATTTGAAAGACGGTGGTTTGTGGGAGGTTTGGGAGGAGGAAAAGAAAGGGGAGAGATGGTGTAATTATACTATTGTGTGTGTGTGTGTGTGTGTGTGTGTGTGTGTGTGTGTGTGTGTATAAAGTTGAAAGAGAACTGGGGAGATGGCTCAGAGGGAAAGAGGGCTCTCTGGACCATGGTAAGAACCTGGGTTCAAATCCCCAGCACCATGTAAAAAGCTAGGCATGGCTGCAAGCACCTACAACCCTGATACTGTGGAGAACAGAAACAGGAGGATCACTGGGGCTCAAGAGCTGACAGCCTGGCTCCAGTTTCAGGAGGATATCCTGTACCATGACAGGACAGGACACCCAACATGGCCCTTCAGCCTCTGTGCATGCCTAAGGGCAGGGAACACGAGAGTGCACACACACACATACACACACACACACACACACCAGCCTCTGTGTATGTCTAAAGGCAGGCAACACATGTGTGTGTGCACACGTGCGCACGCACGCATTCATTCATGTACATTTGAAAAAAAATTAATTTTAAATACAACAGAGGACTAAAAATGAGAAGATGGGCACTGGGTAGCCCCAAGCAGTGATTTATTCAGGTAGAGGCCAGTGGACACTCACACATTGGGTCAGAAAGTACTGGGACATCGAACATCCTCAGGGAATCAAGATGTCACCCCAGGAGTAGTTGCCAATTGCAAAGAGGAGCATTTCCTTTTATAAGGGTTAGATCAGAAGGTAGAGGATTAGCCAAAGGGGGATGAGACACTTGGCATTGTGGATTCTTGTCATGTTACAACACAATGTAGGGAACATGGCCTGTGGTGAGCTCCAGGCAAAATCCTTTTAATGTAACCACTCACCTTCAATACCCAGGAAATATAGGAGCCAAAGGAGTAAGGAAATGCCACAGAGAATTCCAGAATTTGGACAAATGGCCAAGGTTCTCCTGTGATGGAGAACTACTGTGTGATCCTGAGAAGAGATGGCAGTGGTTAGGGGAGACACAGTGGCTAGGAAGGGCTGGTCCTCGGCGTATGTTTAGGGTTGAGAGCTAGACTCGCATGTTGGATGTGAAAGAGGAAAGAGAGACAATTATAGGCTGGCCCACATACTCCACCTTGGATGGTGGCATCCTTAAGATGGAGGCTCCTCTGAGGAAGGCACCTGTGGGGAAAGTTTCTCAAGACAGGGAAAAGAAGGATCAGAGCCAAAGAAGCTGTGTGGAGTCCCTTGCAGCTAGGCAGCACTGGAGCCTAGGTGTGGCCACAGCTACAGGAGATACTGTGACTGACACCTACAAAAAAATGCTGAAGCCGTGGGGTGTGGGACAGAAATCAAGAGGGACATGTACCACTACTCTACCCTGGGCGGGAAGATGAGCTGCAAGAAGGAAGGGATGAGCAAATGACCCCTTGGGTGACCATCAGACATATCTCTCTCTCTCTCTCTCTCTCTCTCTCTCTCTCTCTCTCTCTCTCTCTCTCTCTCTCTCTCTCTCTCTCTGCCTTCTGCCATAACCATGTAAAAACAACTGCTGTGCTTCCTCACTCACACTTTGAAGGAAATAGTCTCCCTGTCTTAACAGACGAATGGAAAAGAGAATGTGGTGCATATACACTGGAGTTCTATGCAGCTTTAAAGAAAATGAAATCATGGTATTCAAAGAGAAGTGGGTGTACCTGGACAGCACTATTTGGTAAAATAATAAGCCAGACTCACTCAGACAAATGATCCATGTGTTCATTAAGTTTAAAAATAAGTGATGTGTGTGTATGTGTGTGTGTGTGTGTGTGTGTGTGTGTGTGTGTGTGTAAAGTTGGGGATCAACAGGATGACTCAGAGCATAGACATGTGACTTCATAAACTGGTAAACTTTGTCCAATACTCAGAACCCATAGTGGAAGAAGAAAGCCAACTCCACGGAGATATCCTCTGGCACGTACACGCTCATGCACACACACACACACACACACACACACACACCATGGCATGCCTGTCCAAACAAACACACCATACACACAAACAATATTTTTTTACAGACCAGCAAGATGGCTCAGCAGGTAAAAGTCCTTGGCACCAAGCCTGACAACCTGAGTTCAATCCCTGAGAAAGGAGAGAAGCAGCTCCCATAGGTTACCCTCTGACCTCTACATGTGCACTGTGGTTGTGCCCCGACCCAGGACACATACACACAAATAATTAAATTTAATTTTTTAAATTTCTCTCTTTGTGCATTTCACCTCTTGCCCCCACACTATTGCTTCACTCCCAAATACTCTCCCTCTACCACTATCCACCCCTCCCCTGCACACCCCTCCCCTGGACACCCCTCCCTGTCCACCCTCCCCCCACCCTCCCTGACACTCCTCCCTCTGTCCACTCCTCCTCTCCATCCACCCCTCCCCTGTCCACCCCTCTGTCCACCTCTCCTCTGTCCACCCCTCCTCTGTCCACCCCTCCTCTGTCCACCCCTCCCCTGTACACCCCTCCTCTGTCCACCCCTCCCTCTCTCCACCCCTCCCCTGTCCACCCCTCCCCCTGTCCCCCCTCCCTCTATCCACCCCTCCCTCTCTCCGTCCCTCCTCTCCATCCACCCCTCCCCTGTCCACCCTTCCCTGTCCACCCCTCCCCTGTCCCCCCCTCCCTCTCTCCATCCCTCCTCTCCACCCACCCCTCCTCTCTGCTCAGCCACAACTCCTTACAGCCTGGACATCTGGGTACACCTGTCCATTTTCAGGGGAGCAGCCCAGAGAGCCGACCTGTTGCTTCCAGAGGGACCTCTTTGTGCACCTCTGCCAGGGGCACCCTGCTGTCTGGACTCTCCACCCCATGGCCTTCTCCCTCCCACAAGCCCCTGGATGCCTGCCCCTCACCATTTTCCCAGCAAAGCTGACTTCCACAAAAGGGTCCACCAAGTTCTTCTTGTTGCTGTCAAAGCCGAAGATCTGCTTGACGTTGTCCATCACGGCATCGTCCACTGGAGAAGGGACACACCTGTCACTGCTTGCCAATGTCTCCTCCACACCTGACTGTCCCCATGACACACGGGTCGCTGCCTGTCTGCTGCCCTCCTCCAGAATCAACTGTCTTGTGTCATACCCAACTCTACTCACCTGCTAACTGCTCCAGCCCCCACTGTCCCAGGTCAACTCCTTCGTCACTAGCCTCCAGCCCTCTCCAGCCCCCACTGTCCCAGGTCACCTCCTTCATCAATAGCCTCCAGCCCCCACCATCCCTGTGTCTCCAGGCAGTATCGGGACGACCAAAGTGACATGTTGTCCCTCATGAGGGAGACAGCTCAGCTCTCCATGAAGAAGGGACTTGGAACAGCAGCTTAGAAGCAGTCGCCCCTCCCCAAATACACACATCTATCACTGTCCCCTCTTCACACCCAGAGCTTCAGAGCCTGTCCACATGTAGTGGCTGACTGTGGGGCTGATTCAAACTCCACACCACTATAGCGGTATGGAATCCGGAAAAGGATAGAAATACTCCGTGATGTGGGACAGGAGGGGCTGGAGGTCTCAGCAGGTAGGTGGGCAGAGATGGGTATGACACGAGACAGGTGGCATTTCCTTAATACCATGACCAGAGTGATCCATCTGAAAGCCGTCCTGCAGGCTAATCTTGCTTTAAAAAGAAAAGACAAGAGGTCCAGGGTGTGGTCTAAGACTTCCCATTTCCATAAGACCGCCAGACCAGGCTGGGGAAAGCTGGAGCGGAGCCGCGGGGCAGTTATGGCTCTCAAGGCTCCTGCAGCTGCCCAAGCCTGCCTGTGTGTATTGCTTTCCATCAAAATCCAACTGCTCTGCTGAGGGTGGCACTCACTGTTGAGTGCAAGCATGAGGCTCCGCGTTCAACCCTAACACCCTCAGAAAAAGAGGGTGTGTGTCAAATAAAGGCTTGTAACATCAGCCAGACAACAAAAGGCGGGTATCACTGGCGACACTAACAGACCCTAGAGGAGGAAGCCGGGTCAAAAGGAGGAAGGGAAGGAGCAAGGGGTTAGTCCCTGGGAACAGAAGCACTGAGAAAGGAAATGGACCGAGGTCCAGGGTCCATGCTTTAAACAGCCAGGCAGGAGGCTCTTGTAGGCCCCCAGAAGGGGGCGCCACACTCACTCTGCGGTAAGTCCTCAGCCCGGAAGAGCTTCAGGCAGAAGTGGGCTCCACGAAGGGCCACGCCGGTGGGCCTAAGCAAGTTGCCTTCAATGTCCTCCTTGTCTTCAGAAGGGTCTTTCCTGTCCAGCTACAAAGAAAACACACACGCAGGATTCCTCACCAACCCCTGGGCACCATGCCCTCCAGTGAAGGGTGCATCCTGAACTTGGGTACCTGCTGCCTCTTGGTCCTTCGATTGCCTTAGCTCTCCACAGAGCAGTGGGAACCAGGACACACACACTCCCTAGCTGCATGGAGGACCGTCTTCAACAATAACAATTACAACTGGCATTCGGTAGGCATCCGAGTCAACCAACCTGACAGAGTTCCCTTTCCTGTGCACCCCACGATCACCACAATTAGCATGGTAGTTGCAGAGGTCTAAGCTAGACACCCCGTCTTTAGGGACATGTGTTCACTCACACAAGTATTGACCCAGTGACCCCAGTGTCAGCGTGGTGCTAAAAGGTGAGAAGCACCCCAGTTAGGATGGAGTGAGGCTCTGTTCCATAAAGCTCACTCCTTGTAGAAAGAACACGCCTCTATGCAAATGAAGGCAGTAACACTGCCTAATGATAATCACAGTGCCCGACACACAAGCCATCCAGTGGCTTCTTGGGGTAGGCAGGCAGTAGAGGGACAGGAGTGAGGTCAGCCTGGTCCGGCAGTCTACTCCTTAGCAAGCTAACTGAAAAAGTTATTGCTTACCCAGCCCGTCCCCCATGTTGAACCCCCCTTCAGCATCTGCACCAAAACATTTGGTCAGGAGCAAGTGCCCATGAGGGAGACACTCCTCACGTGATTCTTCTCAAGTCAGAAAAAAAACCTTCATCTCCTCTAATTCCGTGTGTCTACAAGGAGGTGAGGGTGGCTGGAAAGGAGTTGGAAGAGGGCCTCCTGGAAGAGGAGGGCTGGGTGTGCCATTCTAGGGAGGGAGAAAGAAGTTGAAGTACAGGAGACAGGAGAGACAGAGGGCGATGAGGAAGGGACGGCTGAACAGGACGGAAGAGAGGCACACGCCCATTGACAACGGAGGAAGAGAGTGGGATGGCCTGTGGCTGCTCTGCTGTCTCTGGTTCCGTGAGTGTTTCCAGACTAGCCCATGTACTCCAGCTCCGGCGACCTTCAAGAGGCTGAGCTGCCCTCCTCCCACCTCCCGTCACCCTTCTTCCCTCCCTTCCTCAGTCTCACCTCCAGCCCTCTCCTCTCCTGACCCGCCCACCTCCAAACTCTTGCATAGCCCACTTACCTCCTCTTGGGTCATAGCTACTGAGCGTTTGGACAAACCAGCTGAACCACGCAGCCCTCCCCCTAACATGGTGTTCTACTGTACTACAAGATTCTGTCATTTGCAAGGAAGGCCAGATAGCGTGGCCTCGTCATCCCAGCTAGTGAGGGGGCCTGAGGTGGAAGGCTCACAAGTGCAAATTAAGGCCAGCCTGAGCAACCTAGAGATACCCCATCTCAAAATAAAAGGTTAAAAAACGGGTTGGGGATGGAGGTCAGTGGTAGAGTGCTAGTCAATACGTGCCAGGCCTTGGATTCAATATCCAGAAACACCAAAACCAAAAACCTTTCTGTTTTCGTCTACCTAGCTCCTCACTTGTCCTCCATAAGGATTCGAGGCTCCTCTCAAGATGCTGCCGTTTGCCGACTCAAACCGCCCCTCACTTCAACCTCACTAACAACAGGTCAGGACGATCGCTTCTCCCCAGGCAGAAAGCCAGGCCACGACTGAATGTTAAAAGAACAACTTGTCCTTTGGCAAAGGAAACTAGACATACCTGCCCTTTGAGACAGAGTGTGACACTAATAATAAAAGCTCTCCCTGAGCAGCGGAGTTCCGAGCCATTTGCTTGTTACTTGTATTTTCTGCGTGCATTATTACCATGTACCCTTTTCAGACAAGAAAACACCGAGCCAGGGTCTTTACACGGTGCTGCACCCGGTGCTGTGAAGAGGGTACTCACAGGAGCTTCGTCCCCAGGCCCCAGCACACACAGGCTGGCTTTGAGGTAGCCTCTGGCCCCTGCCGAGAAGTCCTCGGGGTCGGAGAGCAGCAGCCACTTGCGGAGATAAGCATGTCCTGCAGCAGATAGAGGAAGGTCGGAGCTGCAGCCAGACAGGAGTTCCGGGTGGAGTGTTTAGGGCGAGACAGGAGACCTGACCAGAAGAGGGGCCAGGCTTTGCACCCTATGGATGTGTGAGGCCAAGAGCTCTCCACAGGATGCCCTGGGTCCTCGGCAGAGCCAGATTTCCTGGAGTCTGGAAGACCAGCGATCATAACGCCATTGGTGACTACCAATATTGGACAATGACTGTCTCAGAGATTTTTTTTTTTAATCTAGAATTAAAAAGTACTTTGGACATTTACATGTCAGAAAGAAGAAGCATTGCCAGAAACTTCTATAAGAGGTGGTAAAATCCAAACGTGGGCCTATTTTTCCACCTCCTTGGTAAATAACCAGATGAGCAAGGAAAAGCATGGCATGACTCTGAAGGGAGCCCAGGCTCTGGCCGCCCTGGCCATAACCTTCTGGGATAATCCCCCTGAGAAAGCTGACCAAGAGTGCTCCTGAGGGCCTGCTTCGTGTGGAAGAGAAATCCTTTCCTTCCCCTCCAAGTGCAGACCCCACCTCCAAGCTCGAAAGCACCAGGAAGAAAAAAGGAGTCCCCCAAATGAGTGCCTCCAAGCAGCTCCAGGACCAGAATGTCATGATTTGGCCAGGGGATAGGAACTCACGGGGTTCTCTGTACACGGTGCCCACATCCATCTGAAATAGAGAGGAGATGTAGTCAAACAATGGATTTTTTTTTTTTTGCTTCCTGTGTTCCCTCCTCTACTTTGCAGAGGGTCATCTTCTCTGTCTGCCTGCTGTATGTGTGTGCTTCTGCCTCCCCAATAGATGCCTTTCTTCAAAAAAAAAGGCAAATGAAAAACGCACACATATAGGTGCTGTGGGACATTCTGCATGTCAAATCTGTTGCTCTGATTGGTTAATTAATAAAACACTGATTGGCCAATAGCCAGGCAGGAAGTATAGGCGGGACAAGGAGAGAGAATAATTCTGGGAGGGAGAAGGCTGAGTCAGGGAGATGCTGCCCGCCACTGCCATGACAAGCGAGATGTAAGGTACCAGTAAGCCACAAGCCACGTGGCAAAGTATAGACTAATAGAAATGGGTTAATTTAAGATATAAGAACTAGATAACAAGAAGCCTACTGTGGCCATACAGTTTGTAAGCAATACAAGTCTCTGTGTGTTTACTTGGTTGGGTCTGAGCAGCTGCAGGACTGGCGGGTGAGAGAGATTTGTCCTGATCGTGGGCCAAACAGAACCAAAAAAACTCTAGCTACATATAGGAGCAAAGCACAAAGCACAGATGATATGCAGGCAAAACACCCAAATACAAAAAAGAAATAAAATCTTCAACAGACTAAGAACTATATCCAAGGAGCTGAAATGGATAGCCACATAACGCCATCTAATGTATTTTTTAAGATTTATTTATTTTCACTGGACCTGCCTGGACTGAGTCTATCAGGTTGATCCCGGTCCTCGGGGGAGACCTTGATCTGGAGGAGGTGGGAATGGGGGGTGAGCTGGGGGAGGGGGAGGGGGCGGGGGGGGCGGGGGGAGAGCATGGGAATCTGTGGCTATTATGTGGAACTGAATGGTGTTGTAAAATAAAAAATAAATAAAAAAAATAGAAATAAAAAAGATTTATTTACTTTCATTATATGTGTATGAGTGTTTTTGCTTGCATGTATGCCTGTGTACCACATATGTGTCTTGTGCCCGTGGAGTTTAGAGAGGAAGTCAGATCCCCTGGAACTGGCATTATGGATGGTTGTGAGCTGCCATGTGAATGCTGGGAACTAAACCCAGGTCCTCTGCCAAGAGCAGCAAGAGCTCTTAACCACTGAGTCATCTCTCTAGCCCCAATTTTTCAGTTCATAAGGTCTGTTAAATCCACCCTGGAGTCTCCAGGACTCAGTATTTAGAGGCGAACTGTCTATTGTCCAATTCCTGACCACCAGGAAAAGTAAGCAGGCCAAGGTAGGTTCCTTCTCCTGAGTGCACATGAGAACTCTACTCCACACCCACAGGGAAGATGGGGTCAAGGAGCAGAGCACTACATTATGTGATAGGGTGGTTGGAGTGAAATGAACCCATAGGCACATATATTTGAATACTTGGTCCACAATTGGTGGAACTGTTTGGGAAGGATTAGGAGGTATGGCTTTGTTGAAGGAGGTGTGCCACTGAAGGTGGGATTTGAAGTTTGAAAAGCCCAGGCCATTCCCAGTTAGCTCTCTCTGCCTCATGCTTGTGGATCAGATGTAAGTTCTCAACTGTTCCAGAACCAACCATGCCTACCTGACTGCTACCATGCTCCTCAACATGATGGTCATCTAACAACCCTCTAGAACTGTGAGCCCCAAATTAAATGCTTTATTTTGTAAGTTGAATTGATCATGGTGTCTTATCACAACAATTAAAAAGTAACCAACACACACAAGATAGCCAAAAATAGATAATGGTTGCTTCCCTTCCAGGGTACAGGGTCAGAAGGGAAGTTAAAAGGGGGATTTAATTCCCTCTGGTGGAGACAAGGATAGAGTTCACTCCCCATCTTTCTGTAACATGCTGACCTCAGGAAAATGGAAGTGTAAGTACTTTCTCCAGCTCTTTGTGGTGTATCTTTTCAGAAAGGAAGTTAGCTTGAAGCTATGGGGAACCATTCAAGAATCCAGGCTCCACTTTCAAAAGGTAAATATGAAGGAAGGTCAGAGACATCTGGGAACCTGATCTCTGAGGGTACCAAGCTCCAGGATATCAAACCATCTGTCATAGAGGACATAGTTTTGTTTTTTCCTCTGAATAAAAAAAAAAACTCACATAGATGGTCACCCTAATTATCTCAGGAACTTAAAAAGGACTCTGTGCTGGAGTGGGGGTGCTGTGCTGGGGTGGGAGTGTGGAGTGTTCTTTTACACTGTGTGAATATGTGTCACTGTGACTGGGTTAGTAAAGAAGTTGACTGGCCAATAGCTGGACAGGCAGAGGTTAGGCAGGACTTGCAAAAAAAAAAGAGAGCCTGAAGAAGAGGAGGAGGGTCTCTCAGAATCAGGAGGAGACATAGAAAGAAGAAGATGAAGTTGTCATACTGAGAAAAGGTATCGAGCCACATGGTAGAGCGTAGATAAGAAATATGAGTTAATTTAAAATAAAAGTGTTAGCTAGTAACAAGCCTGAGTTATAGGCTGAGCATTTATAATTAACATTAAGCCTCTTTGTGGTTATTTGGGAGCAGCTGCTGAGACACGGAGAAACTCTGCCTACAAATGGCACCCAATGTGGGCCACCTACATCCACATAAGACCTGAGAAAGTTTTTAAAAGGTTCTAAATACACAAAAACAAAGCCAGACATGGCTTCCTGGTCTCATGTCTCTCATGCTGGCCATAATACAGAGGCACATCTCCTGGCAGCTGCCAGCAGGCCATGAGCTAAGCCCCATGGCTGGTTCCCACAGTCTTTCACATAGGCCAAGGTACAGAGAGGTGTCTCCCAGCCACTGCCTGCAGGCTTCAGCTTCCAGCAATAGCTCCACCAGCATGCTCTGTGACAGATTTGGGATTTTGCTCATGCAGACAGAAAAGTTTACCAAATGCTCAGTAAAGACAGATCCAGGCCAAAAACAAAAAAACTCTAAACAGGTTACAGTGTATTTTAAAATGTACAGAGGCTTGGGAGAGAAAAAGAAAAAGGGTACAGACAGTCATAAAAAATATAGTTTTAAAATAATAAAGTAAATTCCTTAAAAAGGGAGTAGAGTAATATAAAAGAAAAAAAGCCACATGAAGCTGGGAAATACACAGAAAGTCTGGATTCTGTATGTTATTGTGTTGTATTTAGATTTTCTGATTGCTAATGAAGGAATGACAGCTGCTAGAACACATTGGATTATGAAAGCTGCTGGATTAAAACAACCTATATATTTTAAAAATGTCTTGACTTTAAAAAATAAGTCAAAATGTATGTTACTTTGGGGAAAAGGTTTTGCTTTTTTCCCATAGGAAATGAGTGGCTGTGGATTCATTCGAGGTTAATATGGATCAGGTTTGATCGAGGAAGACCCCCTGAAAATTACTACTACAAACATAAAGAAATAAACCTAGAAAAACTACAAAACAGATAACATATATTTGACCTGCTCTAACACAAAACAAAAAAAAATCATCTTTGGCTAACTTGTGTACAACACATAGTCTATACTTGTATTAACGCAGATATGTATGCTACTTTTAAAAGTTTATGTATTTTCAGAGCAAGGTAACCAGACACCAATGAAAACAAATGGCCCAGGTGATCCAGCATCTCAAAATGCCTCTGTTGCAGTTTTCTCTGCATCCAGAACAGCTTCAAGGCTGCTGGCTGAGATGCTCCAGCCTCACAAACTACTCCAGCTGAGACTTAACCATTATCCTAAATTTTCTCAGGGTCCCTTAAAGATGCCAGTGGCCCTAGACAACAGGAAGTAGTCTAGAGAAAACAACACCCAAATTCCCAAAAGATAGGTTTACCATCATTTAAAGGGGGTTGGTTACAAGTTGCTATTAGTTACAGTAAAATAAAAAAAAAAAGGTTAAACAAAGGAATTAAATTCAAAGTTCTTGTTCTAAAGGAATAAAGGGGATATGATATAGAAATGATGAGCTAAAAGGGCAGATTATTGAATCTACTTTAATCCAAAAAACAATTAATCTCAAAATATTTTACATTGGTACAGATTGTGGTTTATTGATACAAATTTAAAGTTAATTTTGTTATACTGTATGTTTCTATTTCTGTTTAAGGCAGCTCATTTAATTATACAGTGTGAAGTTTTAGTCCTTGAAAGCTATTTAGAATAATAAAGAAATAAAGGTTAATAGTCACCCATAACTATCAACCTTATAGTCATGTTAGTTATATTTCCAAGGTCATACAGAGATATATCTTAGATAGACAGGTGATCTTCAAGCACTTCAAAGATCTACAGAATACGGCATTTAAAATGTTTTAATAACATAGGCTTTTCTTGACATGAGACATGTCTGCCTCTGGCAACACCAATCTACTTCAAAAAAAGGAATGATGGGCATCAAAGAACCTCCATATGAAGTTTGCTTTCTTTATAGCAAAAGCTAGCCATGTGGGCAAAGAACCTGCCCTTGCCTCAATTGCTCACAGTATACTGTCCAAACTGGACCAACAGGATGCAAAAAAACATGACTGCCAAATTTTGCCAACACAAGGTAGGACAGTCTTCAAAATTCCCTGTTTCTCAAAAATGTCTGTCAGATATACTAGGCCTGTAGGCCAAAGTTGGATGCCCCAACATTACAAAAGAACTTTGGGTAACTGTCCAGGCAGCCAGATGTTTCTGTCATCTCTTAATTTTGGAAGTCTCTTGCTCAGCACTTCCTGTTTCCTCAAGTAATATTACATCCTTCTCAAGTTTTTGGTGGGGCTGAAGACTAGATAGTTACAGTTCTCCATAATCATGGTAAAAAAGTAAATTAGGTACAAAACTCTGGACTCTTCAGGAGAGGACAGCTGATGGAGTATTTTCTCTATTTTGTCAAATGCAAATGAACTGGATATTGTAACTGTAATTCTTACTTGATAACTGTTTTGTTGTATATAATTTTGCTATGTTAAAGTTACAACCTTCCTTTTTAATTAGGAAAAAGGAGGGAAATATGGAATATTCCTTTACACTATGTGATTATGTGTCACTGTGATTGGGTTAATAAAGAAGCTGACTGGCCAATCGCTGGACAGGCAGAGGTTAGGCAGGACTTGCAGGAAAAAAAGAAAGCTCAAAGAAGAGGAGGAGGGTCTTTCAGAAGTGGGAGGAGACACAGAGAGAAGGAGATAAACTTGTCATACTGAGAAAAGCTATCGAGTTACATGGCAGAGGATAGGTAAGAAATATGGGTTAATTTAAAATGTAAGAGTTAGCTGGTAACAAGCCTGAGCTATTGATTGAGCATTTATAATTAATATTAAGCCTCTTTGTGGTTATTTGGGAGCAGCTGCCAAAGCACAGAGAAATTCTGCCTACAGTAGGGGTGCTGTGCTGGGGCAGGGTTGCTGTGCTGGGGTGGGGGTGCTGTGCAGGGCAGGGTTGCTGTGCTGGGGTGGGGGTGCTGTGCAGGGCAGGGTTGCTGTGCTGGGGTGGGGTGCTGTGCTGTGCTGGGGTGCTGTGCTGTGCTGGGGTGCTGTGCTGTGCTGTGCTGGGGTGGGGTGCTGCGCTGGGGTGGGGTGGGGTGCTGTGCTGGGGTGGGGTGCTGTGCTGGGGTGGGGTGCTGTGCTGGGGTAGAGTGCTGTGCTGTGCTGTGCTGGGGTGCTGTGCTGTGCTGGGGTGGGGTGGGGTGCTGTGCTGGGGTGGGGTGCTGTGCTGGGGTGGGGTGCTGTGCTGGGGTGGGGTGCTGTGCTGTGCTGTGCTGGGGTGCTGTGCTGTGCTGGGTGGGGTGGGGTGCTGTGCTGTGCTGGGGTGGGGTGGGGTGCTGTGCTGGGGTGGGGTGCTGTGCTGTGCTGTGGGGTGCTGTGCTGTGGTGGGGTGGGGTGGGGTGCTGTGCTGGGGTGGGGTGCTGTGCTGTGCTGTGCTGTGCTGTGCTGGGGTGGGTGGGGTGCTGTGCTGGGGTGGGGTGCTGTGCTGTGCTGTGCTGGGGTGCTGTGCTGTGCTGGGGTGGGTGGGTGCTGTGCTGGGGTGGGGTGCTGTGCTGTGCTGTGCTGTGCTGTGCTGGGGTGGGTGGGGTGCTGTGCTGGGGTGGGGTGCTGTGCTGTGCTGGGGTGGGGTGCTGTGCTGTGCTGGGGTGGGGTGCTGTGCTGTGCTGGGGTGGGGTGCTGTGCTGTGCTGGGGTGGGGTGCTGTGCTGTGCTGGGGTGTGTGCTGTGCTGGGGTGGGGTGGGGTGCTGTGCTGTGCTGGGGTGGGGTGCTGTGCTGGGGTGGGGTGGGGTGCTGTGCTGGGGTGGCTGTGCTGGGGTGGGTGCTGTGCTGGGGTGGGTGCTGTGCTGGGGTGGGGTGCTGTGCTGGGGTGGGGTGCTGGGGTGGGGTGGGGTGCTGTGCTGGGGTGGGTGGGGTGCTGTGCTGGGGTGGGGTGGGGTGCTGTGCTGGGTGGGGTGGGGTGCTGTGCTGGGGTGGGGTGCTGTGCTGGGGTGGGGTGCTGTGCTGGGGTGGTGGGGTGCTGTGCTGGGGTGCTGTGCTGTGCTGGGGTGGGGTGCTGTGCTGGGGTGCTGTGCTGTGCTGGGGTGGGGTGCTGGGGTGGGGTGCTCTCCAGCCCCTTCCCTGACTACGAGAATGTAATGGAAGGTGCATTCCACCCCTATGACTCCCTCTGTCTTCCAGTCCCAGAGATCGCCTGTGACACACATCCCTTCCTGGCAAATGCTCATTCAGTCATAAAAAGGAGGCCACCTGGTGGCTGCTTCCTCTGTACTTCCAGCATGCAGGAGGTTGAGGCAGCAGGATCACCACAAACTTGAGGCCTGCCTGAACGAGAAGACGAGAACTCGGCCTAAAATAAATTGTTTTATTTCTCTACCTTTGGTGAAAGTTTTTCTGAGCTGGGAGATTTTATGGAGTTTTTGGGGAGATGGGTTGAAACTAGATTCTCCTAGCACAGCCTGCCCCCAAAGGGGGAAGTGAGAACTGACTTCCTCCGAGGAACAATTACCCGGAACTCGCCAAGGAGGGCATCCGTCCTGAGGGAGCGTGAATCCACCACCTGCAAAGAAAGAGCATCTTCCTGTGAGAGTGTGGCTCTGGCCAGGCCCCTCCCAGAAAACAGCAGCCGGAAGCTGGCACCGTCTCCATTCCAGAGATGGAGCTAAGCAATGCCTCACCTCACAGAACCCTGTGAGTAGATACTAACGTGATCCCCACCTCACAAATCAAGGGTCAAAGGCGCAAGGAGATCCAGGGCATGTGAAGAATCACATGAGCACACAGCAGAGCTGGACCCACAGGTCTAGTGGACAACCCTTACCAGCAACATGGGGGAATCTGAGGCTACAGAACAGACAGAGGAAGCCAGCCAAAAGCCAGGCACTCCAGGCCTCTGACCGGAGGCATCTGGGCATTTTTCTGACACTGGCAGAGCTTCTGGGAGTCCTTCAATCACCCAGGAATCAAGCTTCAACCCACCTCTCTCTCTCACACACACATACACAGGCTTATAGGCACAAGGGCAGACATGTCTGTGGATATCGCATCACATGCTTTCAGTACCCACAGCCCATGAAGAACATTTTGATAGCTGAGACCTACCGTGATGAAGATGGGTTCATCAAACAGCTCCGAGGGAGAGTCAAATACGTTGAAAAAAAGAGTCTGTTGGTCCAGAAAGGGAGGGGGAAATCAGTATCTCTGACCCTCAGGCTAGGCAGAGGGGCTATGGCCACCCACCAATGTTCAAGCCTGAGTTGACGCTAGTGGAGCTCAGCTGACCAGTGCCAAGGGCTAGGGCTCTGATAAGCCTGGCTGTCCCATCTCTACCTCACAGAGGTTAGCATTTCAAGGACAAGGATGCTTGGATTGTGGGGAGCAGGGCTCTCCACGTCCTCTGACAATCTACACTGGTCTTGGCTCACACATTCAAAGCTGGCACCACAAGAGAACACTCTTGGACACGTGCCCTGGCATCTGCTCTCTTGAGAACGGCCTGTCCATTCTCAAGTGCTACCATTGTTCTGCCTCATGCCTGGGATCACTCACCTCATTGAAGAGGGGGCTGTTGCCCTTCTGGATGCGACTCCGCTTGGTCTGCCCAGCGGCTGTGACCTTGACCACAGGCTTGATGTTCACCCCAGGCAGCTGACGCCCCTCTATCACTTGGACTCTGATCTGAAAGCCAGGAGAAGGGAGACACCTGCTGACCCAAGAGTCAGAAACCTCAAGACCAGCTCACTGATGACTTCTGGGAGCATCACCAACAGCTGCTGGAATGACCACTACAAACCAAGCACATTTCCACCAAGCTCCCCCTCGCATCTAGAAGACCCAGAGCTCCCCATAAGAGCTACGGGACAGCTCCAAGTGTGACATCTGTATGAAATCTCCTGGGACCAGGACAAATCCAGCCCTGTTTTCCTTTAGAACAGACCCCATTTGAGACCCCATTAATACCCACTCTTTTATTGTTATTGTTTTTCTAAATGGGTGACTCTGTAGCTAGACTGGTCTGGTACTCAGTATGTAGCACAGGCTAGCCTCAAACTTGGGGTCATTTTTCTTCCCCCACCATTGCACACAGCTCCTCAGACTCAGCAGCTGACTCAGCAGCTCTGAATGGGGACAGAGGTCTGCTCTTCTAAGAACTTTGGGTGGGCATGACGACCATACAGGCCCAATTCCAGCACTTCGGCAGCCAAGCTGGAGGAGCAAGAGGTCAGTGTCATCCTCAGCCATATGGTGAGTTAGAGCCCAGTCTGAGTAACATGAGACCCTGTCTCCAAAACCCAAAACAGGGCCAGGGAGATGGTAGAAGAGAATGAGCAGAGAGCTGCCTGCCAATCTCCAAACACATGCTGTGGCACACACATGTGCACACACAGAGAGACGCAGCGCATAGGAATATAAATATAATTTAAAATTATTGAACAGTAGGCCAGAGAGATGACTCCGGAGGTAAAGGCACTTGCTGCCAAGTCCAATTGTCTGAGTTCATACCCCAGGATCCACCGGTGGAAGGAGAGAACCAACTCCCACAGGTTGTCCTCTGATCTCCACATTTCTCACAGTAACACTTGTACGCTCCATCCTAGCACACACAATAAGTCAATAAATGCCACCCATTTTTGGTAAAGCTCAGAGGACCCTGATGTTGCTGCTGCTGCTGCTGCTGCTGCTATTGCTGTTGGAGCCACTGGGGTGTGCACTTTGCTAGTGAGCAGGGAGCCAGGCCTAGGACAAAGGCCAGTTACCCAAACAAAGGAGATGCAGAGCCAGGCTAACCTCATTCACTCCTGGTTTGTTTGTGCATCACACTTCTCGGGGCTGGGCAAAGACATGCTTTGAGAGCCCAAAACACAAACTCCCAATTCATCTGCCAGCATCCAGGGCAGCCTAGCTTCTTCATGGGAGGCCTCTGGAGCTCCAGCCCATGGTCCCGAGGCTAGACAACCCAGCCAGGCACAGGACACTGAAACTGCTGATGGACTGAAGGAGGAGACGGGCCACAGAGGCCCCCCTCTATCACCTGGAAGTCCTGTGGCTTGTCCGACAGCAGCTTTCTGGGTGGGGCTGAGCTTCTTCTTCTTTTTCCCGCTGGCTGGTGGGGAGGCGGGTGGGAAGGCGGCTTCTTGGGTGTGGTTGGTCCCCCTGGGCCCGCGGCACCACCCTGATCCAGGAATGGCTCAGCTTCATCTCCAGTCAGCCCCTGGTCCTCAGGGTCTTCCTCCCCTCCTGTGTCTGTGGGGACACGTCCCTCATGAGCACAGTGTCCCTTCGGTCCTGCCCTGAGGTCTCAGTCCAACAGAGGAAGGACCAAAGAGCATGCCCACTGTGATACCACTCCCTAAGCCTGCCCACCCGTCACCAGGGTGGATGAGGTCAAAGAGGAACAGCTGCCATGCTGGCCCTTGAAAACAGTCAGTAGTCAGTTAGTGAGCAGAGAGAAGACAGGATGGCCCTGACCCACCCACCCCATCCCCGAGGACAGCCCCTTCTGGCCGCGCCAGATGAGACGGTTACAGGTGATAGGGTCTGGCCGCGTCTCACCCGTGGGGACTGGCCACTTCTTCCCAGAGTATCGTGTGTCCATGGTGCTGTCACTGAGCAGGGACCAAGTTTCAGCCCGGCTCTGTCCCCCACCTGGCATGCAGCAGGGCAAAGCCCAAGTGGGGAGGGGCAGGAGGAGCGGGGATGAGAGGAGTCCACCTTCTGCGGCCCCACCCTCACCTCTGATATCCTCACCCACCCAGCCTGGGTACCATGCTAAGAATCGGCTGACTCTTCTCATTGCCAACCAGGCAGAGCTGGGCACCTCTGCCCTCCCTCCCCCCACCCCGAAACAGCCCCTTTCCTCCATGAGCCTAGCCCAGCTAGCTCTCTCCAGCTCAGAATTCCCAGACCAGTGATCTCCAGGCCGGGACATTGCTGAGCCAACAAGACTTCCCTCTGCCTCCCTCTCCACAGAAACCCACACCGGACAGGCTAACAAGCCAGGCTTCAGGTTACCCAGGGAGGGCCAGGGCTCCTCAAGTCTTTAGGATAACTTGTTTCTGCACCCCCTTCACCAGAAGATAAACTCCAGAACCTTCCCCTAAGCAAACGTTCACTGTCTCAGCTGCCTCCAACCTGGGCTGCCCACAGGTCCTCAGGCGAGCTTTGCAGGCACCACCGACAAGTTGGGCTCCTCAGTCTGCATCTGCACTTGACAAGCCTAGCAGAAGCCTGAGGCGGGCACAGGACCTCACCAACTCACTCAGTCTGCCCACTTCACGTACAAGCAACTGTTGCCCAGAATAACCAGCCCAAAGCCACACAGCAACTCAGGGTCAAAGGCAAGATGGAAACTCATGTCCCCTAACTTCCGCTCAAGGCTCTTTCATGGGGGTGGGGGTGGGGTGAGTAGCTCTTTTGTTACTTTCTGTCACTGCTGGGTGCCAGGCAGAGAGCATTAGGCTTCAGGTTGCACTCATCTCCAGAGCTGTGCAGCGGAGAGTACAGGCTGGACCCCACCCTTCCCAGGCAACTGGGATTTGGGGAGTGTAGTCTCCATCCTAAGCCTAGTTAGGGCGCTGTCTCCTGCCTCTTCTTTCCCACGCACCCACCCACAACTTTTGTCTCCACACTAGCCATCTCCTAACCCCAGGATTGAAGAGACCTGTTGGCCATCTTTCTGGGGACCCTGCCCTATCAGAGGGTAGGGTGTGGGTGGGCTCCTCACCAGGCACCAGGTCCATGTCAGGCAGCGTCGGAGAGGGTGCCAGAGAAGCGGGTGGTGGGAACAAGGGCACAGCTCCTGGGGGTGGCGTGTAGGACACCTGCAGGACCAGAGAGGCCTAGAAGAGATGGGTTAGCAAGGGGTGAGTGTGCAGGAGAGCCGACACCCGCCCTCAGCATCCTCTCTAGCTCTCCCATCCCTCTCCTTGCAAGGTGTTCGGCTCTAGCAGGGTGGGGGCTGCAGGAGCCTGTAGTAAAGTCACCCAGGAACCTGCAAGCACAGCCAGACAGTTACAGGTACATCGCCTTGGGTCCTTGTGACACTGGACAGGTTGTGTAACCTCACAGAGGCTCGGCTTCCTCATTTGTTAAAAAGGGGATTGTCAGGGCAACAAGTCTCACAAGGCTGGAATTGGATAAGGGATCCCACCTCTCCTACAGGACTTGTCTAGTTCTGGGAAGATGTCCCTCAATTTTCTGCTCACCATCAAGCCCACCCCACATGGACAGTTCAGCTGGGCTCTCGTCTGCCCCGGCTGCAGCTCACCCTTGGGCGCCACTCACCTTCTTACCCTCGTCCCTCCTGGAAGCCCTGCTCCTGTCACATCCTCTCACAAGAGGAGAGACAATGGTCGCACCTTTCATGTGGGCAGGGACAGCTGTCTGGGGTCACACTTGACCTCCTCCCTGACAACTTCACTTTCCATAGGGAGATGAGGCTCTGAGCCCAAGGAGAAGCCAGAAGAGCTCACTGACCTCCAGCCTGGCAGCTCCAGGCCTTCAGAGGCCTGGTGGAGTCTCCCCTAGGGCCATAAGAAGCCTGTCTAGAAAAAGCCCAGGTAAAAGCAGGGTGTGGTGGTAAGCCACCTGCAATACCAGGACTTGGGAGATGGAGCTGGAAAACCAGTGCTGTGGGATGTTCTGTATGGCAAATGTGTTGCTCTGATTGGTCAATAAATAAAATACTGATTGACCAGTGACTAGGCAGGAAGTATAGGCAGGACTAACAGAGAGGAGAAAAGAAAGAACAGGAAGGCAGAAGGAGACACTGCCAGCCACCGCCAGGACAAGCAGCATGTGAAGATGCCAGTAAGCCATGAGCCACATGGCAAGGTATAGATTTATGGAAATGGATTAATTTAAGCTATAAGAACAGTTAGCAAGAAGCCTGCCACGGCCATACAGTCTGTAAGCAATATAAGTCTCTGTGTTTACTTGGTTGGGTCTGAGTGGCTGTGGGACTGGCGGGTGACAAAGATTTGTCCTGACTGTGGACAAGGCAGGAAAACTCTAGCTACAAATGGCGCCCAACGAGTTGGCAAGAGTTTCCACCTAAAACCTGAGAAAAGATTCTAAAACGGAGCTAAGAACAGCTTCCTAATTGTCTCTCTCAAATGAGCGGCAGCTGCCTATTTGAGCTACTTGTGGGTTCCTGGCGTGCGCACTCAACCTGCAGTATGGCGGGAATGAGGCCTCTGCAAGCGGCACATTAAGCTGCATGGTGGATTTAGCCTTTGCTAGTATAAAAAAAAAAAAAGAGGTTTCTGGGCTACACACTGCTTGGATAAAAGCATAGACCCACAACAGCTCCCAGAGCTGGTGGTAAATGTACCACTACCATGTTGGGAAGCTGAGGTGGGTGAAGCCAGCAGCCATAGCGCCGTTTCAGTCTTACAAATGCTGCAGTTTAAAGCAATAGATTTGCAATAAGACAGATTCAGATGTAATAGTTTACAATGTATGTAAAATATATGTAGGCTTGAAAGAAACAAAAAAGGTGATATATACAGTTATATAAACAAATACATAGTTTTAAAAAATAAAGTCTTTAATGAGACAGTAAAATTAATATAAAAAATAAGCCACATAAAGATGAATATTACACAGAGAATCTGGATTGTGTTGTCTTTGGGATTTTTAACTGCAGAAAAACATTTGATCATAAAAGATGTTGCGTTAAACCAATATGTATATTTTAAAGATACCTTGACTTCAAAATTTGGATGTAAAGATGTGTTGCTTTGGAAAGGAGACTCTGCTTTTGTTCCCACAGAAAGTCAGAGGCTATGGATTTGTTCCAGATTAAGATACATCAGGTTTGACCAGCTGAGACCCCCTCCCTGAAAGGTCTCCGATGACACCATGGCCCAGATGATCCAACATCCAGAATGGTTTGAAGGCAACTGGCTCAGACAATACAGCCTCATGGACTATTCCATAATCCTAAAATTTTCTTTGTGTCCCCATAAGATACAGCGACCCCCTCCAGCAGGAAGTAGTAAGAGAAGCTATGCCCAAATTCCCAAATTATATGTAATTTTACTTTGTTAAGGTTAAAAACCTTCTTTTTGAAAAAAAAAAGGGGGGAGTGCTGTGGGATGTTCTGTATGTCAAATTGCTCTGATTGGTCAATAAATAAAATACTGATTGACCAGTGGCTAGGCAGGAAGTATAGGCAGGACTAACAGAGAGGAGAAAAGAAAGAACAGGAAGGCAGAAGGAGACACTGCCAGCCGCCACCATGACAAGCAGCATGTGAAGATGCCAGTAAGCCACGAGCCACATGGCAAGGTATAGATTTATGGAAATGGATTAATTTAAGCTATAAGAACAGTTAGCAAGAAGCCTGCCACGCCATACAGTTTGTAAGCAATATAAGTCTATGTGTTTACTTGGTTGGGTCTGAGCAGCTGTGGGACTGGCAGGTGACAAAGATTTGTCCTGACTGTGGGCAAGGCAGGAAAACTCTAGCTACAAACCAGGAATTCAAGATCATCCTCAGCTACATCAGCAGTTCAAGCCCAGCCTATGTATACAAGAACTTATCTCTCTTATCTCTCACCTTCCTACCACTGCCAGATCCAAATCATAAGAGCTCCATTTAAGACAGTAGAAAACCTTTGTGGTGGCATCATCTAGAAGACAAGCCCTAAGTACACCTGGGAGGGGTTATTTCCACTCTGGGCAGCTTCAGGGGGACTATATTGAGTAGGTTAATTCAGGTGGAAAACACACGCTAAAGCCGCTAACACCATTCCCTAGGGCTGGGGCCAAGAAAAACCAAACTAGGTGAGCAGCTCTTCATCATCTCTGCTTTCTAGCTGTGGGTTTGTGTGACCAGCAGCCTTAAGCTCCTGCTGCCTGGCCTTTGTAGCTGGGAAGGACTGCACCTTTAACAGTGCGCTAAAATAAAGCCCCTCCCCCTTCAATTGCCTTTGTCAGAGAGTTTCTCACAGCAGCAGGGAAAGAAGCTAAGACAGGAACAGAATTGTCAGTGTCCTCCCATTCCTCCCGCGTGGATATAATTCCCTCTGTCTGTCTAAGATTTATCCATTTTGATTTTCTATATACAGCTCTTTTGCCTGCATGTATGTCTGTGCACCGTGTGTGTTCAGTGCCCATGGAGGCCAGAAGGGGGCACTGTACCCTGGGACTAGAGTTACAAATAGTGGTGAGCTGCCATGTGGATGCTGGGAATCAAACCCAGGTCCTCTGGAAGAGCAGCCAGCGCTCTTAACCACTGAGCCATCTCTCCAGCCCCTTCACCTCCATCTTTTAAACATGGTGTTAGCAAGCATTTTCCAAGGTTCTGGCAAATCCTTTACAAATGTTTACTAACATAATCTTCATCTGAGTGACTCCAGCAGGGACTAATGGCCATAATAACAGAGGTGTCAGTAGTGAGAAGAGCGTCCAGACTCCTAGGGCAATGCCTGCCCCGGGGTTGAGAAGCTTCCAGCTCCCACTGTATCCAGTTCTCAGGTTTTCATCCTACAGACTGGGGGCCAGGAGGGAAAGGCGGACTAACAAAAGCAGCACAGACAGCAACTGGGACTCACAGCCCTGAGGAAAGAGCCCAGAGGCAACTGGCACCTTTGAATCCCAAGATTTGGATGTTACTGGCCCTGCATGTTTGGAAGTGACCACCAGGTGTCGCCACTCGAGCATTGAGTATCAACACTGTCAGCCCTCCTAGGCGTCCCTCCTGTGGCTGAAGAACTGCTTCAGTGAACCTGGGAGCCTGGATTTTTCAGTTGGTTATCTTTCCTCTACTTCAACAAAAGTCAAGCTGGGCTCTTAGGAGAAATACCTAACTGTACAAGATAAGCCTAGACACTCTTTTTGTTTCAGAAAGGCAAGAAAATTCTCAATAGATTACAAAAACATCAAGAGAACAAGAAGCTGCAGAGAGATGGCTCAGAGACAAAACGCCCTCGCTGCTCTTCCAGAGAACTCGGGTTCAGGTCCCAGTAACATGCATGAAGCCCCGGGTTCAATCCCCAGCATCACATAAACAGGGCATGGTAGCACATGCTGATCTAACCACGCTGGTGGGGTACAGACAGGGAAATCACTGAAGCCCATTAATCAGCCAGCCCAGCCACATCCATGATCTCCAGGAACACTGAGAGATCCTGCCTCAAAATATCAGGTGGAGGGTGAGGGAGAAAGACAATTCCAACAGGTTCCCCGCTAATGCTCATGAAATACAGACGGAATATGGGAGCCAGAGCGAGGACAGGGAGTGCAGATGATTGGCAGGCTTACTCAGCCCAGTGCACAGAAACCAGGCTGCAAGCTTCCCTCCCAGGGCAGAATGAGTTTGGAAGGAGCTCGTGCAGAAACCATCAGTGCCACAGACACTGGCAGTTGGAGAGGAGAAACGCAGACATCTCGTCACAGAAGTAAGACCCTTTGGTCAAAGGCTGTGGGAGGAGCCAGCTCTGACTTGAGGGCTCACAGGAACGCACCAGACAGACCCCTGACTACAAGGGCTGCTCCTCACAAAAGACTTGATATCTCAGTTCCTCCTCTGGTGTTCCTCTGGTGCTCTGGAGTCATCTCAGAGTTCCAGAAGAGTCAGCTGCAAAAGCCTCTCAAGGAGAGCTCAAAGCGGAGGCAAGAGGTGACTCAGGAAGTGTCTGAGACCATCTCGGACAACACTACACTGAAGCAAAAGAGCCATCACTGAGCACTGTCCAGGGAAAGATGGAATTCTACAAGGAATGGCCTTATCTGGGCCGGGGTGCTGTTCGGCTGGGAATGACACTCATCAAGGAAGCAACTGGCACCCCTGGCCTAAGACGCCTTGGGAGCAAGTCCAGGGATGCAGAGGCTAGGACCATTTACGAACCTTCCTATGGAAGAGGCTTAAGATGAACTGTGGGTGGTATCCACATTTACACACCTGTTCACTGGGACCCCAGCTGCTCTCTTTTCCCAGTGAGGACCCAGTGTGGTCCCATTCAACCGGACCCAACTAACCCCTTCTTGACTCTCCCAACCAGTCAAACACCCCACACACCCACACGCACACACACACACACACAGCCTGTCTGTGAGGGCTAACAGCCCACAGCCCCACAGGCTTCACTGGGAAGAAGTATGCTCTGATCAGCAGTGCACCTGTGTATCCTGGCATGTAGGGGGACCCAGAATTCTAGTGACCAGGAAGAAAGAACCCTGCAGGGTATATTTAGACCACTAAAAATAACAGGAGGCCAGCAAGGAGGGCTGGAAATGGGCTGTGTGGACTAGGAGAGCATGGGAAAGCTGGGGGAGGGGTTAGAAGGACCAGAGAGGAAAAGGAAGGGGTCCTGAGTGGCCCCAGGTGGACAGGGGAGGGTTGTCTGCCTCCCTCCCCTGGTGACCTGTGACCCAGATGACTCAGACGTTCCCCATCTGGAAGAGAGGGCTGGTAATGAAGAAGGGCAGTCTGCCAGACAGTCTAAGGAGCCAGTCAGGGATGACTGGAACACAGAACAGGAGGTGACCAAATGGGCCAGACTCCCAAGGAGCCAAGCTAGGGTGTGGCGGGCTTCACTGACCCCTGCGGGTCTCAACCATGAGTCCTTTCTAAGCTATAGCCAAGGAGAGCCAGGCTTAGCTCCCAGGAGCTGGCCCCTGATATAAGGCATGAGGAGGGCCCAGCAGGCCTCAAACAGAAGCTGGCTCCGGGCAGAGGAGCACAGGCATTTACCCCCGTGGGTTGTTGCTTGGTGTCCAGCAGAGGTGCGTTGAAGCTGGCCGACAGGCTGGGGGTGGCGAGGACCTCCTGGAGTGGGATCTTGGCTTCCCCCAGGAACCTGAGAAGACAAAGGCCAATGGTGAAAACCAGCCAAATGTGCCTGGCTCTTCTCCCACCTCCCCCACCACCCAGTCACAGCCCATCCACCTAGGAGTGCCAGTTCCCTGGTACTCCTCTGGGGCTTCTCCTGTACCTGTGGTACCCATGTAAGATGGCTCTCCTGGTCCCATCTCAGGGAGACCAGGCTCCTGAAGAAAACACTTAGGTAGAAGAGAGAGATCAAAGATTCCCTGCCTTTCCCCAAGCTCAACCTTGACCTCCTTCCGTCTAGCCTCAGCCTGGCCACAGTGCTGCCATGTGTAAGGGGCATCTTCCCATCAGACAGACCATTTATTTACTTACCTACTTAGAGACAGGCTCTCACGGAGCCCAGGCTGACCTCAAATTCACTAATTAGCTGAGGATGACCTTTAACTTTAACTTCTTACCCTCCATTCTTATCTCCCAAGTGCTGGGATGGCAGGTGTGCCCCCCGCCACACGGTTTATCCAGTGCTGGAGATCAAGCCCATGGCTTCACACAGGCTAGGCAAGCACCCTCTCAATGAGCCCCACCCCCAGGCCTGCCATGAGACCTTAACCAGGCCAGCATCTCTGGAAGACAGAGGCGGTTACGTCATCTTCACACCTTCGCTGCCCGCACACCGCGGTCGACTGCGGTCCACATCACATGTGTCTACACGAGTTTCCCGGGAAGCACAGCACCAACTACGAACCAGATGCAAGGAAGCTTCCTGTCCTCAGACGCAGGGAGAAAACAACTCTGGGTCTAGGGAACAGACCCCTTCCTTCATCAGACATCCGACACACACACCTGAGACCACACTTCTCACTGAGGGACGAGACCACTACAGGGCTGAGCTCTTGGGAAAGAGTGGGCCACCGGCAGGGTGGCTGAAGAAAGCCTTTTAAGGAGTGATGACCGACCGTAACTCCTATTCCTTGGGTTGTAAACCGCTCACCATCCACTCTCTGTGCCTGTGCAGTGGCAACAAGTAGCTTGTGTCACCTGCAACCTGTCACTGGAGTCTGCTTCTGCCTCTGCTTGCTCCCTGAGAACCAGGCTATAGGCACAGATGTCAGGGCACACATCCTCATCAGTCCTGGGGAGGAGCTACGGGGACACATTCATCGTTGCTTTTTCTTTCTTTTTTTTTTTTCTTTTCTTATTTCTCCTAGTGAATAAAGTTATCCCAGTATCTGAGACCATCCTTTTCCTGGGCTCTGTAATAATGGTCTACATATGGGTTTAAATGGACCCATGGAGTGAAATTTGCAATCTTGACTTAATGAGCCGGGTTTTGAAACTCTATGCTGGTGAGACACCACCTCATCTCCACTAGGGTGGTGTTAAAAAGTTGGGCACGCCGGGCGTTGGTGGCGCATGCCTTTAATCCCAGCACTCGGGGCAGGCAGGCGATCTCTGTGATTCGAGGCAGCCTGGCTACAAGAGAGTCAGAAAGGCAGAGCTACAGAGAGAAACCCTGTCAAAAAAAAGTTGGGCTGGATGCATTTGCAATATGAGAAGACCAGGATCCTATGGGGACAAGAGTTAGAAGGTTCTAGCTTAAAGGGGATATGTGTAGGTGCCGAGTTGACAGGGATGGACTGGCAATGGTTAATGTTGATTGTTGACTTGACAGAATCTAGAATCCCTCAAGAGACAAACCTCGGGCACATCTGTGAGGGAGTTTCTAGATTGGGTTAACTGAGGTGGGACGACCCACTTGAAATGTGAGTGATTCCATTCCATGGGTTCGTCTCGCTGCATGAAAAGGAAAAGGTGAGCTGAGCACCAGGGCACATCTCCCTCTTCCTAACTACGGATGCCCTGTGACCCACTGCATCAAGCTCCCACAACGTGACTTCTCACCATGGCGGACTGCATGCTCAAGCTGTGATCCAAACTAAACCCTTCCATCCCTGTCATTTTCGTCAGGCATTCTGTCATAGCAACAAAGAAAGTAACCGACAAAAATGGCTATTGTAAAGAAGGAGGGAGAGAGGGAAGGAGGAAGGAGGGGGTGTGGAGAAATTGGAACACTGTGGAGCATGCTGCTGGGCAGAATTGGGGGGTGCTATGGGAACATTAAACATAGACATACAATCCAATCTCAAACCCTACTTTTGACTCCAGACATCTGTACAGCATGTTCAAGCAGCAAATCCTCAAGCATCAGAGGCTGAGAGGGGCCCGGGTATAAGTCAGTTGATAGAGTGCTTGCCTAGCGTGCACAAAGCCCTGGGTTCCATCCCCAGCACCTCATAAACTAGGCACGGTTGTTCATGCTTATAATCCCAGCAAACAGGGTGTAGAGACAGGAGGATCAGGAGTTCAAGGTTATCCTCAGTTACATAATGAGTTTGAGACCAGCCTAGGATACACAAGACATTGTCTTTAAAAAGTTAAAGACAATGGGGTTGAGGACGAGCTGGAGAGATGGCTCAGTGGTTAAGAGCTCTGGTTGCTCTTCCAGAGGACTTGAGTTTGATTCCAAGCACCCACATGGAGGTTTACAATTGTCTGTTACTGTGGCTCCAGAGGATCCAATCCCACCTTCTGGCCTCAAGGGCCCACACACGCAAGTGATACACAAACATTGATGCAAGCAAATATATATATACTAAATTTTAAAATAATAAACAAAATAAGAGATAGGAGTAACCAAGTCAGGCAGGTAGATGGACAAACAAAATGAAATATGCATATAGGTGACATATTATTTAGTATCACAAAGAATTCCTGACACTTCTCTTGGGACTAGCCTTGGAACAGCTGGGGCTGTAGTTCTGTGGTAGAGTACTTGCCTAACATGCATGAGGCTACTAGGTTCAGTGCTCAGCACTGTCCAAAATAATAATAAAAAGAATTAGTGTTGAAGACACAAGACAAATGCCATTGGATCCCAGTATATAGAGTACCTGGTCAGAGTCACAAGCACAGGAAACAGAATGGAGGTTACCAGGAGCTGGGACAGAGGAAAGGTTCAGGCTTTCTGCTTGGAAGAGGGAAAAGCTCCATAGATGGATTGGTATCATAGTAGCACTGAACTGTGCATTTAAAAATGGTTCAAATGCAGTGGCATCATGGTGCATGCTTTTAGACCCAGTACTGGGAAGGCAGATGTCCATGAGTTTGAAGCCAGCCTTGTCTACCTAGGGAAAGTTCCAAGCCAGATAGGGCTACACAATGAGAACTTGTCTCAAAAATAAATAAATTAAATAAATAAAATTATCTTAAATGGTGGATTTTTTGTGTATGTATTTTAACACACATAGAAATAAACAGGGGGATGAGCAATGGATAGCTCAACAACAGAGTGCCTGGCAAGGGTGAGGACCGTGTGTGATCCCCAGAACCATGTAAAATGCCAAGTGTGGCAGCACAGCCTTGTAATCTCAGTGTTAGGACGTGGGGACCAGAAAGACCCTGGGACTCACTGGCCAGCCAGGCTACCTAACCGGTTAGCTCCAAACCAGTGAGAGATCCTGTCTCAAAGGAGGTGGACAGTGTCCCTCCTGAGAATGACACTCATGGTTGTCTTCCAGACTCCACACATGAATGTACACATGTGCGTGCTCATCCTCCCCACATATACACTCAAATTAATTAATTATAAGTAACTTGTAAACTTATACAAATAAATAATTATTAAACTCTCTGGCAATAAAATACATATATTTGCACCCTCCTAGGGCAGGCATGTTCTCAGTCACCTTACAATTTCTGTTGCTAGAAAGGCAATAAACATGGTGTGTGTGTGTGTGTGTGTGTGTGTGTGTGTGTGTGTGTGTGTGTGTTTGATTTGTGTGTATGTCTGTATGTGTCTTTGTTGGGGGTGTTTGTATGTATGTGCATATTGGTGTGTGTGGTGTGTATGTGTTGGTGTGTGTATATGTGTGTGTGTGTGTGTGTGTGTGTGTGTGTGTGTGCGTGCATGTATGTTGCATTCAGAAGACAGCCGTATTGTTGGTCCTCACCTCTACTTCATCTGAGGCAGGGTCTCTTTTTGCTGTTTTTCCATTCCATACTCCAGGCCAACTGCCCTTCATGCTCCTGGGAATTCTCCTGCCTGTCTCTTCCTCTCATTTCCCTGTAGGAGCACTGGGATCACAGATGCTCAACATAAGCATCCAGCTTTTACACTGATTCTGAGGATTTGAACTCAGGTCCTCACACTTAAACAGCTTTTACTACTGGGCCATCTTCTTACATTTCTTTATTTGTTTTGGTTTTTTGAGACAGTCTCACTATGTAGACCAGGCTGGCCTTGAACTCACAGAGATCTGCCTGCCCAAGTGCTTCTCTGTCTCCTGGTGCCTACAGGAAGTTTTGCACTGTAGTTTCCTAAGCAGGGGCTCTTGGAAGATGCACCCTAAGGACTATCATGGGAGTAGCACTTGGCCCACTATGGTGACCCAAGTGTCCTCAGAATCCAGAAGTCCCTGTGACATAAGAGATCAGAGTCTGTCTTTTATTGGAATCCTGGGCAGCGGAGCAGCGTGACTTGACCAAGTAGGTGGTCAAGCCAACAGCCCCAGGACCCTCCAGATGTGGGCAGTGTCTGCAGCTGAGATGTCTGGCTTTGGCAACTGGAAGGCCAGGCCCGACAGACAGCAGTCTAGTGAACCAAACAGTACAGCTGAAGCTGGTCTCAGGAGCCCTGGCCAGAGGCCCAGAGTAAAGGTGGACCACCTGAGCCTGGCTTGCCGGCAAAGCCCTCCCAGACAGACAGGGAGAATTCCCGGAAGTGGGCTGGGGAACAATGGCAGGAAATGCAGAAGGAAGTGCCGGCCCCACCTCTGCCAGCCCTAACCCTTCCGGCTGCCCCCCAGAGCTGGCTAGGAATGACTGTTATTTCCTCCCTGATGCCTCTTTTGGGGGCATCACATGTACCCTTGATGCCTCCATAGGCTCTAGGGCCAGTCCCCGCCAGGTACCAGGTGGTCCAGGAAGAAGGGCTGGAGGCTGTCTGTCCAAAGACACGGGGCAGGCCGTGGGGACAAGTTCGAAAGAGTCAGGGAGGCAGAGGCTCCCGTAAGGGTGAGTGATGTGGACGCATAGCTCAGGCAGGAGGGGCAGGTTGCGGAAACTTATTGGGGTGGGTTAAAGGGATCTGAGGCGCCATCACAGGCCATCCATTGAGTTCTACAAAGGAAAGAGGACACTGAAGGCCCTCCCCACATTCCCTTCCCTGTGACTTTACTCAAAGGGCTTCAGTCTTGGGACACAAACTGTCTGTGCCATCTGAAGATCATCACTAAAGTACGGGCTCTAGGCCTAGGTGTCCACTGAACAAGGCTCAGTTGGCACCAACCAATGGTCTGGCCGGTGGGCGGTGGCCTCAACCAGAGTCCAGTGAGGCCGGGAGGAACCTAGAACCCTGCACAGGGCCGGGGCTGTGGGAGCCAGCTGGGTGTGTGCAGGGCCTGGCAGGTCAGAAGCAGCCCTGTGGGCCTGCCCCCACCTAAACACCACAGGCCCTCCCTGCTTCCTCCTCTGCTCATTTCTCTCAGCTCTGTTGTTTCAGAACCACTGGAATGTGGGAGCAGAAGCGTGGGGGCTAAAAAACCCTGCCATCCCAAGGACAGAGAAGGCAGGAAGGGGCATAGTGGAGGGAGAGCAGCCGAAGGTTGACAGGAAATGCATTTTCCCCTCAAAGAGAAAGAGCCGATTCCCTGATCTATCCATGAATGTCGATGCCCTGTCAGAGAGGGGCCAAGTGGGAGCCTTCAAAACGGGGGCTTGAGCAGTCTGTGTGAAGGCGGGACCCGAGGGTGGGGGGAAGCCTAAGTTTATGCTAATGAAATATGAAAAAAATGGAAACAATTTTGTGTAAAAGCGTTGAGTCTTACTACATCATTGTTTGTAAGAACAAAGCACAAAAGCAACTCAGCCACCAAGCACTCAGGACTGTAGATACAGCACATCTGTGCCACCAAATTCTGCCATAAAATGAGACATTTCCACAGCAAAATCTCAAGATTCATGGTCAAGGGCAAAAACCAAAGCCCATAAAAGAGTTAGAACATGCTGCCTACTGTATAAGAAAAGAGGAAATTCAGACTCTATCTTGAGCAATAAGAGCTGTGAAATCATCTACACCAAACTAAGACCAGTGATGTGGAAGCCCACAGAGGTTTCCTAGTGAGAATTTACTCAGGGTCAGAGAAGCTGAGCTTGCTTTATAAGGAGATGATTTGGTCACAGGCATGTTTACCAGGTGTTTGGAAGGGTCTACACTTGGCTGTGCGGTGTGCTTTGATCTTGCAAGGGGGAGGTCTTTTGCCTCTCCCATTGGCATATTATAAAAAGCCTTTTGAATAAACGAAGGGGCTGTTGGGTATTGACCCAGGCCCTTCTGAAGCTATCCTGTGTTTCTGTCTTTCTTCTCATCATCTTGGTCTCTCTTTCTATCTGATATTTTCTCATTCCTCTCTCCTCCACCTAAGAACCCTTCAAAAGGTGAGAGCGGGTTCCCATAGACTCCCACACAGTGGGAATGAAAATCAGGACAGCCTCTATGGAGAACTGTATGGAGGATCCTCAAGAAACTAAAACTGGATCTGCCATGAGACCCAGTTATCACATTTCTAGGTATATACCCCAAAGAAATACCAGTGTGTGGAAGACACACTTGCACATACTTGTTTATAACAGCTAAGCATAGGATCCACCTAGGTGCCCAACCATAGGCAAATAGATAATTAAATATGATACACACATATACACATACATTCTGGACTATCAGGCTATATTAATGAAATATTACTTAACCATGAAAATGAATATCCTATGATGTCAGCAAAACAGATGCACCTAGGGAGTGTTACATTACATGAAACAGATGCAGACAAACTTTGCATATCTCATTCATGTGTGGGTGCTCAAAGAGTTGATTGTGGGGGGCTGGGGAGATGACTCATGAGTTAAGAACATTTGCTGCTTTTGCAGAGGATCTGGGTTCAGTTCCCAGTAACCGCGTGGTGGTTAACAACTGTCCCATAACTCCAATTCCAGGGGCTCTGGTACCCTCTTCTAGTCCCTATAGGCTTTGTACTCATGTAGTACACAGACACACATGCAAGCAAAATACTCATATGTGAAAAATCATTTTTTTAAGTTGATTATGGGGCTGAGGATAGACTCAGAAGGTAAAGTGCCTGACATGCCGGAAGCCCTAGGTTTGGTCTCCAGCACCATATAAACCAGATATGGTGGTACCGATCTGTAATCCCATCACTTGGGAGGTAGAGGCAGGGGGGTTAGGGGTTCAAGGTCATCCTTGGCTACATAGTGATTTTGAACCCAGTCTGGGCTACAAAAAAAAAAAATGGATTGGAATATGTAAGAGTATGGTGTAACTGGTGGTGTGACGGGGGAGGAGGGGACAGCGGCAGGCTGGAGAGCAGGTACTTAAACACAAATGGTTGTAACAAGTTCTGGTGTCCATAGCACAGTAAGGGCTCTAGAGTAACTGGAAGAGAGGGGCTTAGAGGCCCCAAATACAAAGGCGTGATAAGGAAGTAGCACTGTTCAATGACCCAGTACAGTCAGAGTGTACTGTATGCCCAGATCAAAATATCATGCTGGACCCCACAAACATATGCAATTATAATGTGTCGATTATGGAAGGAGTACAGCTCATTAATTTGGTTGAATTCAACTCAAAACAAAAGAACTACAAAACATCAAGTTACAAGTCGTATGCATCATGCTTTTGTGTTTTGGTGATTTTTGCTTTGCTTTGTTTATCTGAGATAAGGTCTTATTATGTAGCTTGAACAGTCCTTGAATCATGATCCCCCTGCTTCAGCCTCCTCGGTGCTGGTATGGCAGACACAGACCATGCATGTCCAGTACTTTCCTGTGTTCCTGATGCCCTAACTTCCTGAGACTTGTTGACCTGGAGACACTGACCCTCCCAGAGTAGCCAGTCCCTACGGACAGCAATGGAAGCTCCCCCAGCAGGCAGGGCGTGCCCTGGAGTACAGCTAGCTGGGTAAAGTCTCCGTTTCCCACACACACTTGCCCTTTTTCTGGCCTCTGCACATGTTCATTCTGCAAATGGCTTTGAGGCCCCTGTTAGGTCTCACCTCTGAAGGGAGAAGAAAAAAGGGTGAATATCAACTCTTCACACAGGATGGGCGGGAAGAGGGCTCATTGATACAGTGGTTGCTGCCCAAGCATGGGGACCTGGGTTTGATCCTCAGCATCCACACAAGCAACCAAGCATGACGGTGTTCCCCAGTGCTGGAGAGGTAGAGCGTGATGACCAGCCAGTGTAGCCAATATGAGGAGACCCAGACCAGTAAAAGACCCTGTCTCAAAAAGCAAGGTGAAAAAATGCCTGAGGAATAATACCCCAAATTAACCTCAGGCTTAACATACACTCATAACACAGGGAGACTGGGCCCAGTTATGGGAGGGAGACTTCAACAGAACAGCCCAGCTAAGGAATGGCTTCTTCCTTCCTCCAGAATGTACTCCATGGTGGAGATGAGACAAGGAACCAAAAGACCAGAGCCAAGGTGAGCTCCAGGAAAAGGCTGGATAGACAAAGCCCAGCGTGCTCACAGGATCAGTATGTGGTGCTCAGAATTGACCCCACACACACACTGCGACTTCAAGAGTCTGGGTAGGAAAGCTCTCTCAGGCCAGATGGACACAGAATGGAAGGAGCGCTGGAGATCAGTCTGCAGAATCCTGGGGAGGCAGATGGGGAAGGACCACCACAGGTGCTGATGAGGGAGACGGGTCCAAGGTCCCGGAACATGGCTTTAACTCCAAGAACAGTGCACAGCAATATGCAGTGGGAAATCAGCACCAGGCTAGGCCATGGAGACCCACGTACCCAGAAGGACACCCCGTGTGCCCAGACCCCAAGACAAACATACCACCTCAGCAGCATGTGGTGATCTAATCCTGAGAAAACATCAATGATTTCCAAAGAAGGGAAAATAAAGAGCAGGTCTAATTACACACACACACACACACACACACACACACACACACATACCAAGGCTCATAACCATCAGTAATGCTAGTCACAGGGGCTCTGATGCCCTCTTCTGACTTCTGTGGGCACCAGGCTCACATATGGTGCAGAAACACACATGCAGACAAACACCCACACACATAAAACATATACATTTTTAATTAAAATGTTTTTAATAAAAATAAATTGTCATAAACTATAAAGACAGTAGGACTAAAGAAGGCTAAGGTAGCAGATCTTGGTGGGCCACACCCAGAATCCCAGCACTTGGGTGGGGGAGACGGGAGGATTGGAACCTCAAGGTCATCCTCAGCCACATCTTGGGCTAAATGAGACTCTTTTTTTAAAAAAATCAAACAAAACTAAAACAAACAAACAAAAAACTAGAAAGCTGTTTGACTCAAAATTCAATGTGGGACTCTAGACTAGATCTGGTTCTAGGAGAGGGGTAGGTACTGATTTGAGAAGCATTTCTTTCTCCTTTCTTTCTTTTCTTTCTTTCTTTTTTTCTGAGACAGGGTTTCTCTGTGTAGTCCTGACTGTCTTGAAACTCACTCTGTAGACCAGGCTGGCCTCAAACTCACAGAGATCCGCTTGCCTCTGCCTCCTGAGTGCTGGGATTAAAAGTGCGAGGCACCACAGCCCAGCTGAGAAGCATTTCTTAATCAGCTAAATAGGACGATATAAACCATAGATTCTATCGAGTCCATCCATGTAATATCTACAGATATTAATATGGTGTCACAGCTATGAACAGAAATAGCCCTAGTCTTAAGAAGTCTGCCCTTGGGTATTAAGGGCCAGATGACTGTGATAAATATGACCTACCTTCCAATGAGAGGAAGAACTAGAAGGGAGGAAGGGGGATGAAGAGAAAATTAGAATCAACGGAAGGCGTGCACAGCAGCATGCTTCTGAGTAAAGGGCATGTGGGTCATCTCTGTACTAATTCCTGTTGTTTTCTTATAATCGTAAAACTGTATCTTTAATATTCAAGAAGGGTCACTATGGGTCAGTTTCTCATCTTTGAAACTAAGAAGATGACGTGTCACCTCATACTATATATATATCACAATTCAATTTCCAGTGACTGGTTGCATCCTCTCAACGTGAGTCAGAGCCCCTGTCCATCCTGGGGTGCACTCACACAAACACACACACTCACTCCAGGGAAGAAACACTCTGAGCCTCCTGGGCACTCAGCTATGCATGCCTGGCAGAGAAGGACAGGAAGTGAGAGATGGCAGGATCTTCCCCAGCCCCTGAACCCTGCTGGCCTCAGACAGCCTTCCTTCCAGGACCCGACTCCCTAGGGTAGTCCTGGGGTAACTCTAAATAGCTTTGCATTTCAGTCCAGAGAAAGACAAAAGAAAGATTATCCTGCAATCCAGGGATGTCCTGGACAGAATCCAGGGCAAAATATAGTTTTTAAAATCCTTGAAAATAAGGATGTGCCCAGCACTTTTGAGCCTGCAGGGAACAATGGGTTGGTGAACCATTAGTATTTGAACCCCAAACGGCTTTCTAAAGAGTCCAGAAAACAGCGTGCAAAATAGAGGCCGGTCTTACTGTACCTGCTGCTCCCAACTCTACAACAGATCCTGCAGCTCTGCCTTCCAAACCCCCTCAAGAGTGCCCATCTGAGAGAGAATGCTCTGGGACAAGTCACTGAGAGCAGAGAGGAAAAGTCCTCCATGCTCAGAGTGGACCAGCGGTTTGGATTGCTAATGAGACCCCATATGTACAGAGTTAGGATAAAGTCAGAAGAGAGGGTCAAAGAAACCAAAGCCTCATGCAGACAGTCACTCCATGGTCTCACCACTTCTGGGGGAGAGGATGACAGGGTTCAAGACCAGCCTGGGCTACGTAGAAAGATGTTGTCTAAATAAATAAATAAAATATCCAAGTGTGGTGACCTGTAATCCCAGCACTCAGCTGAGGCAAGAGAATCATGAATTTGAGACCAGCCTGGGCTACATAGCTACACTCTGACTCGCAAACAAACAAACAAACAAATAGTTTAAATTCACAGAAGAATAAACACGAAGGGGCACTAACCTTATGAAAGATGCTTAAACTGTAGGTCAAGGAAACACAAGCTACACAGTATCTCCTCTTGACAGTCGCACTAAAAGTAAAAAGATCGGCTTGCACCTTTTCTACACTGTTGGTGGACACATTTGGGTTTTTTTGAAAAGCAAGTTGGAAGCATCTCCATGCTTCTTTTGTGCAAATGTATGTTTGTGTGTGCATATCTGTGTGTTGGGTGGAGGGCGCATGAATGTGCAGGTAAAGGTGCCCCTATATGACCATGCATTGGTGCACTTATATGACCATGCACTGGTTACGCCTATATGACCATGCATTGGTGTGCCTATATGATAATGCATTGGCGCACCTATATAATAATGTATTTGGAGGAAAATTTCAGGTGTCAATCTCAGGAGCTTTTACCTTGCTTTTTGGGACAGAATCTCTCACTGACCTGAAATTTGCCTGAGTAGGCTAGGCTTGGTGGCCACCAGGACCCAGAGATCCATCTACCTGTGTCCACCTTCCCAAGGCTAGGATTACAAGTGTATGCTACCACATCTGACTTTTTATCTGGGTTCGAGATGTCAGGCTCAGGTCCTCATGCTGGCATAGAAAACAGTTCCCCAGATCCTCCAAACATTTTATATGCTTATTCTATTTAACCCAATAACCTCACTTCTAGGGACCAATGCTTAAAATTTGAAAAAAAAAAAAAAAAAAAAAAAAAAAAAAAAAAAAAAAAAACCACCTGAAATGTAAAAACATTGGAATGAAATTGTTCACTGGATAATCACTTGAAACAAGAAATTGGGAGGAAACCAAACTCCAGCCAGTAAGGGCACGGTGAGACAAATATGGAGTGGACAGCAGCATATATTCCAATAAAGGGCATGTGGGTGGTCTCTATCACCGACGTGGCTAGGTAAGACAAATAGGGGCATATCCAAGTCAGAATAACATGTGGTGACTGAAAAAGGAATGTAACGTACTGTCAAGTGACACACTGTCATGGAAAGTGACAAAAAGCAAAGTACAGGCCAATGCACACAGTAGGATGTCAGTTTTATAAGCAGGTATACTGTGTGTCTGTGTCTGTGTGTATATGTGTGTGTGTGTGTCTGTGTGTATGTGTCTTTGTGTGTGTGTGTCTTTGTGTGTGTGTCTGTGTGTCTATGTGTGTGTATCTGTGTGTGTGTGTGTGTGTGTGTGTGTGTGTGTGTGTGTGTGTAAATGAAGCTTCACAGGCTCAGGGAGAGTGGAATGAGATCTAAACCAAGTTGCTAACAATTGATGCCACAGGAAGAAATGATGAAAAAAGAACTGGCACTTTCCCTTACGCCTCCTTAATAATGGAGCTTTTACACACAAACACACCTGTGCATGCACACATATGCATACACACAAACACACATGCATGCATGCACACATAGGCATACACACAAACACACATGCATGCATGCACACATAGGCATACACACAAACACACGCACACACACATATACGCATACACACAAACACACATGCACGCACACACATATGCATACACACAAACACACATGCACACACATATACACATACACACTTTTGTGTGGGGGGTTAAAATTTATCATATGTGTGTATATTCTTATGTGTGTAAGTACACAGACACCTCAGGGCACCTTGTTTTTTAAGACAGGAATTCTCAGTAGGACCTGGGACTCCCTAATTAAGTTAGCAGGCCGGCCATAGAGCCCACTGTCTCTTGTCCCCCAGTGCTGGGATTACAGGCATACACCAACACCGGCCTTTACAGGAGTTCTGGGACTGAGCTCGGGTGTTCGTGTTATGCAGCACACACTGTTACCTCCCCAGCCCATTTCTTTTCTTTGAATGAAAGAACATGTTCCCATTTGTTTAAAAAAAACATGTCAAGGCATGCAGAGAGTGCTCACAGGCTGTGGGATTGATGTACATATGTCTGTGTGGATCCTGTTACAACCAGTGGCCCCCACTCTCAACCTCTTCAGTGTTTCCATCCACGGCAGAATTTTGGTGGACACACTGTCATTCAAACTTCAGCCCAACCTTACACTTCAGTGTCCCAGACGGTACAAGACTGGAAATCATTGCTAACAATGGCATTATTAACCCCTCCCCCATTATTTTTTATTCTGTGTGTATGTAGATGTGAGTGCAGGTATCCACAGAAGCCAGAAGAGGGCACCAGATCCCCTGAAACAGGAGTTATAGGTAGTTGTGAGCCAAATGATGTAGGTGTTAGGAACTCAATTCAAGTCTTCTGCTCTTAACCACTGAGTAAGCCCCCTCCCCCGATCCCCTCCCCCACCATCCCTCATTCTCATGCCATTATGCAGGTCCTGGACAGACTGGAAGACCTGGACCACTTGCTCCTCCCGGGATGGGACCTTTCAATTCCATCAACATCCTCCAGGTTTGGTGGCAGACACCAGCTGACCCCTTCCTCAGGCACTCTGCCTTCTCCTTCACATTCCCATCTCAGAGGACTGTATTCGGATCCCCACGTGGAACCAAGCTCCATGCCGTAGTCTGCACCATTTCCCCAGACAGCCCCTCCTCGATGACTGTGGAACCGGGATACACATATAACCACATCCCCTTTCTATCTGAGCACATGCAGGACTGTGAAGCAACACCTTCCAAGTTCCCACAGAAGAACAGAGCATGATGGCACCTCTGCCATCTATGAACTAGGATCAGGCAGTCCCTGTTAAAACCACAGCCGCAAAGAGCAACCTTCAACAGAAGTTGGCTGCATCACTCCAGAATTAAACAACTGGACACCAGAAGAGCAGAACAAGAGAACAGGGCTGCTCAGCACTAACACGGGTGGAATACCCATTCTGCAGCAGCGGGTCCCTTACACTTCCCTCAATACATCATGAGAAGTGACAGAACTGGGAAGCATGGTGACCTGCACAAGGCCATGTGGCTAGTTCCTAGTTCTTCTCAAAGTCTTAATATCCACATGGGACCAGGTCATCCAGCCTGGTGTGGCGTGGAGGAGGAGCAGCTGGAGGAGGGATAGGTGAAGGAGCATCAGTGTTTAGGGAGGACTTAAGCTGTCTCCTGGGCCCAGCCAGTTACAGGCACCATAACTGGTGCTCAAACCTCAGAAAGGGTGAAGGCAGGCAGGTGTCTGTGTGTGTACCTAGGAGGTCCTCCAGAGCCGCCAGTCATAAAGGATGTGCCACTGTGAATATCTGGAGGAAAGGCCACCAAAGGCCATCACACACATTCTGGCTCTTGGGGTAAACCAGGGTCTCTGTCTACACAGCTTCACTAAAAAGCAAGAAGGAGACAGTTACGGGCGGGGGGAGAAAATTAACAGATAAAATAAGGGTTCCCCTTAGGGCTGTATTCAAAATAAACAATGAATAATCTTTCAATGTATGTCTGTCCTTGCACTATTTGGAGTGTCTCTTTCAACTGGATGGCCTGTGTGTGTATTGACTGGTTCCGGCCGCTCTACCTACAGCTGGGACTAGCCACTGAGGTCAGGGTGACCTTGTGCTCTTACCCTCGGGAGATTCTTCTTTCTCTCCTGTGTTTATATTTGCCAAACATTTAAGTAAAAAATACAACTGTGTTGATTTCTCTTGGGAAAGACTTCCCAGGACAAATCAGACCTGTTAATGTGTGGGTCCACACTGTGTTCCTGTAATTACACCACTTTCTTTTCTATTTTAACAACTCTTTAAAATTTGTTAATATATTTTAATTTGGAATTTTACCAAGTTTCTGTCTAAAATTTGTTAATATTTATTAGGGGATGGGAAAGAGTATGTGTAGGGCAGCGGTTCTCAACCTTCCTGACACTGCACCCTCATAATACAGTTCCTCATGTTGTGGTGATCCTCAACCATAACGTTATTTTTGTTGCTACTTCATAACCGTAATTTGCTACTGTTTTGAATTGTGATGTAACTATCTGATGTGTGACCCCTGAGAAACACTGGTATAGGGATAAGAAGACAACTTATAGGAGTGGGTTTTCTCTTTTCGCAACGTGGGTTCCAGGAATGGAACTCATATCATCAAAGTTGGTGGCGATCGCCTTTACCAGCTGAGCCAGCTCATGCACCAGGGATGGATCCTGATCCCACTGCCAGGGGCCCCTCAAACAGACCGAGCTACACAACTGACTTCCATATGCAGAGGGCCTAGTCCAGTCCCATGCAGGCTCCAGAGGGCCTAGTCCAGTCCCATGCAGGTTCCAGAGGGTCTAGTCCGGTCCCATGCACGTTCCACTGCTGTTGGTCTATAGTTCATGAGTTCATATGAGCTTGGTTCAGTTGTCTCTGTAGATTTCCAATTTAGCTTCTTTATCATTTTATAGAGACTATTGCACCAATAATTACACACCTAAACAGCACAAGAGTAACCACTTATGTTTATTTTTAGCTAATCAGAAGCCAAAGCAGGGACTGGAGATGTAGGCTCAATTAATGGAGTACTTGCCTAGCAGATGTGAAGCCCTGGGTTCAATCCCAACATAAACAGAGAAGTAACACAGGCTTGTAACCAGTACTTGGGAAGGAGATTAAAAGTTAAACCTAAGCATAAATAATAAATAGCAAGAGAAATTACTTTCTGGGATGTTCTCAGTGCTCTGGTGCAGTGAGCTGTCCACCCTGGGTGCCCACCGGCCTCTTCAGCGCAACTTCCTGGAGTGAAGGTACAGCAACCACTATGGTTTCTTTCTTCTTCCTTCCTTCTTCCTTCCTTCCTTCCTTCCTTCCTTCCTTCTTTCTTTCTTTTTAACTTTTTTTGTAATTAAAAACATATTTTCCTGTAATATATTTGATCGTGTTTTTCTCTTCCTCAGTTCCCCTCAGATTCTTCCCACCTTACTCGCACACAACTTTGTGTTCTTTTTCTATCTCTCCCTTTAAAAACAAAGAAAGATCAAACAAAACAATAACAATAAAATAAAAAAATCCATACACAAATAAACCACTAAAACATAAAAATGAAATCAAAATAAATAAGCAAAAGACTGAAAAGACAAAAAAAATCCAAACAAAGCAAAATGAAACAAAAATCCTATACAGTTCATTTTGTGATGCCCAGTTGCTCCTGGGTATGCAGCCTCTCCTGAGGTGTGGTTAATATACCCCACGAGACCCCACTGGAAATAATGGATTTCTCCTTTGCCAGTGGGTCATCTGCAGATGGCCTGTTGGTTGAGAGTGGGAGCTCTCAATTCCTTTCTTAATCCTCACAGTGCAGGGAGAGACAGGGCTCAGACACTTAAGAAACAGCCAGCGTTGGAACATTCTAAAAACCTAGAGCTGCCTGTCTGACACCAACCACAAGGAACTGCTAACATTTAAAACACTTAGCTGAAGTGAAGAACCAGAGTGTGGTGCTGCACACCTGTATTCTCAACATCTGGGAAACAGAGGCAGCAAGATCAAGAGTTCCAAGCCTCCCTGGGCTATGCAGCAAGACAGGGGGAGAGGAGAGAGGAGGAACAAAAACAAGACTTGTGGCAGAGGTGGAGAGAGACAGACTGTAGATTTCTAGAATTTTGGAAATTGTTTACAATGCACTTCCTGTTTACTTAGTAATATATCCTTCTGGGGTCTTTGATGGAGCTGAAGACTAGATAATCATAATTATAGTTTTCCTTAGTTATGATAAAAAGTAAATTATATATGAAACTTTAGACTCACAAAAATAGGGTAGATCTGTACGAGATCTTTCTTTTTTTTTTTTTTTTTTTTTTTTTTATTTTTTTATTAGAGTACTTTCTTTAATTTTGCTAAATACAAGTAGACTAGATATTATAACTATAATTCTTGCTTGATAACTTTTGCTATATATAATTTTACTATATTAAAATGAAAACCTTCCTTTTCGATTATACAGAAAAGGGGAAGTGCTGTGGGATGGTCTTCTGTACACTGTGAATATGTGTTGCTACCACTGGTTAATAAAAAAGCTGCTATAGCCTATGGAAAGGCAGGATAGAGCCATGTGGGAAATCCAAGCAGAGAGACAAAGAAGGCAGAGTCAGAAGAGACGCTGAGCTCTGCTGAGGGGGCAAAATGTAATGGAACACAAGTAACGCCACGAAGTCACATGGCAAAACACAGATTCATAGAAACGGGTAGAATTAAGCTGTAAGAGCTAGTTAATGATAAGTCTGAGCCACAGGCCAAACAGTTTGTAATTAATATAAGCCTCTGTATGTTTACTTGGGACCGAGCAGCTGTGGGACACAGGAAAACTTCCATGTACAACAGGCTATGCAGGATGAAGGAGGCCTTAGGAGGGTTCTAGATGCAGATAGAAGGAAACAGGGGCTCTAGATCTGGTAGAGGGAACAAAGATCAGAGTGGGGAGAGAGAAAAAGATTGGGAGAGGGAAGTCCCACTTAGGGATAAGAGCTACCTGCTTGGAAGAAGGCCCAGAGAGGACAGTGGTGAATTCACAGAAGATAGCCAGGAATCCAAGGGTGTGGCTGCAACAAGATCCCTTGGGACTTCACTGACAGCAGAGGACTGAGAACAGCAGATGACAACAGTCACCATTCTCTCTGGACCAAACAGTGTGGCTTGGTGGCACTGAGGAGGTGTATTATGGAAACATTCGTTGTACTTGTCTTAGTTACTTTTCTATTGCTGAAAAGACACCATGACCAAAGAGACCTATAAAAGGATGTGTTTAATTCGGAGCTTACAGTTACAGAGAGTTAGAGTCCAGGACCATCATGGTGGGAAGTATAGTAGCAGGCAGGCAGGCATGGTGCTGGAGCAGTAGCTGAGAGCTCACATCTCAATCCACAGGCAGGAGGCTGAGAGAGAGCTAACTGTGGATGGTGTGAGCTTGGGGACCTCAAATCCCATCTCAAGTAACACACCTCCTCCAACAAGGCCACAAACCCTAATCCTTCCCAAACAGTTCCACCAACTGGGACCAATTATTTAAATATATGAGGGGGGGGGCATTCTCATTCAAACAGTACTGAAACACTAAATTTCCTTGTCCCTCAAAATTTTCATGTCACATGGATGCCCTTGGGACTGCTTAGTATGTTTCCTATCTTAGTCTTAGAACTTTTAATGTTTCTAGGTTTGATTCCTTTCCATTTTTCTTTCCTTCTTGTGTGTGTGTGTGTGTGTGTGTGTGTGTGTGTTTTACGCATGTATGTGCACATGTGTATATGGGTGCACTGGTTGGGATGTATCCATGAAGGCCAGATGTTGATTTGGGGTGCTTTCTTCACTCACTCTCTACCTTATTTTTTTTTTGAGACGGGGTCTCTCACTGAACCTGGAGCCCCCTGTTTCTGCTAGATTGGCTGGCCAGTGAGTAGCAGAGAGCCAGCCTCCTGTTCTTGTGCCCCCGGGAACTGGCATTACAATTGCATGCTCTCATACTCAGATTTTATGTGGGTGCTGGGGAGCTAAACTCAGGTCCTCACGCTTGCACAGGAAGCGCCAGCTGAGCTGTCTCCACAGCCTATACAAGCTTTTGAGCATAGTTTTCAGTCTGATCATGAAGGCATCACAGAGTTGCTGTGCAGGAACGCTGCCTCCTCCTGCCGCTTTGGATAGGGTTACCTCAGGCACAGTCAAGCTAGCTGGAGACCACAGACCATTCGCTCTGATCATTCCCTCACAGAACAGGGTGTTTAGGTAGTTCTGTCCTGCAGGTGTTTACGAACATGGGCTTAAATTTAAACTTAGTCTATTACAATTTCATTTCTAATTGCTAGATAAATGCTTGGAAAAACAACCACAGCCACGTGCTTGTAAGACAGAAAGTCCTGGAAGTGATGACACCTAGTGAACTGGCTATTCTGGACATGGAGGTTTGAGGAACTGCTTCCCAGCATGCTGGCCTGCAGTAACCTGCTCACATGGAAACTGGTGAGCCAGAGGGCACCAACAGGGACCAGTGGGAGGATGTACTCACCCTCCCTCTGCAAAACATATGACCCACAGAGCCAGTCAGCCTCTGTGTAACCCTGAGCTGTCCCCTGGATGTCCAGCCTGGCCCGTGAACCCACCAACACTACATCCACAGTCTCTGCTCTCCTGCTGCCCCTGGGGTCTCAGACTCCTCCCACGGCTCCTAGGAGAGTACTGAATACGATCATGAAAATGAAACCTGTGTTTCCTCATGGCCTGCAGTATCCAGGCTGTCCACCTTTGCCTCACTAAACTCTCAACTCCTACGTCACCAGAGGAACTGAACTCTGCAGAGTGCCCAGAGGCCAGCTGCCAGGAGCCTTGGGAGCCTCTGAAATACAGAGATTCCAGAGCTAAGAGAATGACCACACACACCTGCCCTCGGGCCACACACAGCTCCAGCATAGTCTTTGGGAATGTCACCAATCTAATTTTAGAGGCTCTGTTTCCCGTCTGCGGGGATGACGACAAACAGCATCCGACAGAGAAAGAGTTCATCTCACACATCGGGCTCACACAGGGTCAGGAACCTAGCTAAGCTCTGTCCAGGGCCAGCTGCGGGGGGGGGGGGGGTCTCCATTGCCTGGACTGGCCCCACCCTCCCTTCCCAACAAGGCTGCACCTGTCACAACTCTAAATTCCCACATGAGCTCACTGCCCTCCACTCCCACACACTGGAACTACTTTCCCCTCCAAATCCTAGCCCTGGGTGACTGCGGGTTCTTCTCCAGAAAGCCTTCCCAGACTGCCCAGTGTCCAGAATTGCTCCCTGCCTGGACTGCTGGTCCACCTTCAAGTTCACTAGTGCCACATGAGGCTCACGGAAGTACCTGCCTTCCACAAAGCATCTAGCTGAGAAGGTAGTGAAGGCCACAGCTTTAGTTAATTTACTATTATTATTATTATTATTATTATTATTATTATTATTATTAATTACTGTGTGTGTGTGTGTGTTGTGTGTGTGTGTATGAAGGTAAGATGTGCTATGGTCGCCGGGCGGTGGTGGCGCACGCCTTTATCCAACACTCGGGGCAGAGCAGCGGATCTCTGTGAGTCGAGCCAGCCTGGACTACCAGTGAGTTCAGAAAGGCGCAAAGCTACACAAGAAAATGTCGAAAAACAAAAAAAAAAAAAAAAAAAAAAAAAAAAAAAAAAAAAAAAAAAAAAAAAGATGTGCTATGGTCAAAGCACAACATCAGGAAGTCTTTTTCCACCTCTGTGTGGGCTCCGGGCCATCAGGCTGGAGTGTCAGGGCCCTTACCTAGTGAGCCATCTCAAGAGCTGTGGGCACATCTTCTAAACCTTGGGTTAGGTAGCATCTCATAACTAAACGTGAGCATTGCAAAACACTTAGCAATGGTGAACTTTTCTAAACCCAGCCAGGTATGGCAGGCACACCTTTAATTCTGGCACTCTGGAGGCAGAGGCAGGCAGATCTGTGTGAGTTCAAGGCTAGCCTGCTCTACATAGTGAGTTCCAGGACAGGCAGGGTTATGTAGAGAGAGTCTGTCAAAAAAAAAAAAAAAAAAAAGAAGAGAGAGAGAGAGAGAGAGAGAGAGAGAGAGAGAGAGAGAGAGAGAGAGAAGAGACGGGAAAGGATTTCTAAACTCATCAAAAAAATAATTTGGAATAAAACAGATAACAGCAATGCTCGCACATGTCCCTTCAGGAGACCGACGTCACTGCAGCCTTGGTTCTGAGCACACAGCACGCACACTCTACACTATGCATGCTGTCACGCCACCAAGCAAGGCCCACAAACACTGCCTCAAACATCTGGGCTTAGGTTCAAGACTGAATGCTAGAGACCCCAGGGTTTCTAAGTGCACATGCAAAGTTTTCTGCTCTTGTAGAAAACCTTAGCTTTTCCTACTACTTTCTCACTATCACTCTTCAGCATGGAAGTGTTGTGGGTATTCACCAGAAAGCACTGCTCAGACATGGGTGGAAGCCAATAGAAAGTCATCAGCCAGCGCGGGGCACACACCTAATCAACACTGGAGCAGAGAGGGATTCTGTATTCAAATCCTAAAAAAAAAAAAAAAAAAAAAAAAAAAAAAAGAAAGAAAGAAAGAAAGAAAGATCACCGGCCAGCAGCTACACTGAGTGTTCGAATTCCAATGTAGCCCCGAGCCTTTCTCAGGAAGAGCTTTTAAGCACAAAAACCATGTTCTGGGTTGACATACTTCAGTTACCAAGAACAGTTAGCCGGAAGCAGAACTACAGAAGCCAAAAGGCAAGGTTAGTACACTTAGAGACTTTCCCAGAACTATGCACTTTGATGGATTAGGTGTTTATTTTCGTTTTGGCAGGTGGTGCTGTCTACATGCTGAGTTTTACAGCCTGAATGGTACATTCCACCATGGAGTCAGTTGTGCTAAGGTCTGGGGCCCTGTTACAGTTAAGTACTAGTTTAGTATATCTCTAGATTATATTGTGTTCACATGTTTTATTATAATAACTGCTGTTTGGGTGGCTGACTTGAATTTCATTTTTAAAATATTAAATTAATTTTGATTTAGGATAGGACTGAATCTCCAACAGTTTCTAAAATGGCCTTAGACAGCCTTCTGCCATTTGGCGCTGTGTACTAAAGTGAAGTGGCATTCTCAACACTGATGGTTCTAAAATCCAAATACCAAAGCACTCTGCAAGATGCTGCTCTCTGTCCCGCAGGGTCAGATGCTCAGCCAGGAGGGAGTTATTCAGGTAAAACTAAAGCACATCCGTGTCAGCATGCAGATTTGCTTTCATCTTCAGTGACTGTAAAATTATATGTAAAACATTATAAAATTTTTAAAAAATCCTTTTTGTTCTCACTGTGTAGCCTGGCTAGCCTGGAACTTGCTATGTAGACCAGGCTGGCTTCCAACTCACAGAGATCTGCCTGCCTCTGCCTCCCTAGTGCCAGGATTAAAGACGTGCACCACCATGTCCAGTTAAAGTAAATTTCTTTATGAGCTATTACCAGTAAATATTTAATTTACCCACTTTATATACTTCTATGCCCAAAGCTGTATGCCTGCAAAAGACAAGAGATGCACCCAGTGCCCTCAGCAGCAAGCTGGGCTCCCCACCCTGCAGCACCACTTCAGAGGCACAATGAGAGTGCCCTCTCCTTCCTCAGGGATGCCAGACCATGCACCCAGGGCCAGCTTGAAGCACAAAGAAACAGTAATGGTGTAGTCTTTCTCCACGCTCTGAAGATGTCAAGCTTTGCAGGTGTTTCCCAGCCCAAGGCCCTCCCCGGGTTCTGATCCCTCCTTCTTCCCCACTTTCCCCACTCCAGGTTCACATAACCAAGGCTCCCTGCCTTACTCAGATGCTGCTGACCTAGTTCCCAAACAAAGGCTCCCCTGTGGGCAGGTCTGGGAGCAGCCAGCCCCTGCTCCTCGGGCCGGATTTCAGTGAACAGCACCAGGCGCTTGAGCCCACCGGACACAGCTGCACGCTGTTGTGGCCACCAGGGACCACTGACCTCTGTCCTTACCTAAGTCCTGTCACCATAGATCTGCCCAGGCTGTCTCCTGGCCACTTATGCCCACAGCCAACTGGCCCATCAAGCTTAGGAGGTCTTACCCACCACTCTATTACAAGGCTCGGATTCCCCCTGACAAGGAAGCCGCTCATCACCTACCTAAACGGAGCCTGCTTTGACCAGTAAGAGTTTGCTTCTGAGGGTTCCCTATTTGTCAACCCGACCAAAAGACAGAGAGAGAGAGAGAGAGAGAGAGAGAGAGAGAGAGAGAGAGAGAGCAGTCTGCTATCTGTTATTTCTTTTCTGACTTCAGCACATGGTTCTTACCTCAGGTTCTGCTCCTCCCATGCAGCCCTCCTTCACTGCTCCCTGCTAGAGGCAGCTTCTCCTTGTCTACCCACCTTCTGGGGGGGGGTAGCTGCCCCCACCAGCCAGAAAGAAGCAAGGATTCCCCCCTCTCCCAGCGAGAGGCTACAGGGAGAGACTGGGAACCTGCTCCTACCTGCTCCCCACAGCCTGCACTCTGGGACAGAAAACTCCTGGTCACCTGATCCTGGCACACCTTCCCTCCCCTGCAGCCTGTGCTGCTCTCAGGAGCCATGTCAGCCAAGTTCCTGAAGCTACAGCGAGGTTTCGCCCCAGCATCCACTGCTGGGTTAGGCCCATGAAAGGCGGTCTTCAGTAAGTAAATGCTGACAGAAAACACTAGCCTTCAGGAGCTGATTCCAGGGTCTATATACATCAAAAATGCACCGGTACCTTCCTGTTCCCAGGTCACCCTTGAGCCCACTTACCTGTTTCTCCCCATCGTCTCATGGTCCTTGACCACCACGTGAAGTTCTGAGCTCTGGTCTAGAGGAATACCTTTGAGGTCCCACTCAAAGCCCTGGAAGAAAAGAAGAAAAGGCAACTTAATCTGGGGCCCCAGAGTACTGAGCAGACATTCAGAATGGTGCTAGGGGATAAGCATGTAGATAGGTGGGTGGGTTGGTGGATGAATGGATGGATAAGTGGATGATGGATGGAAGGATGGATGGATGAATGGATGTTAGGTGGGGGGAGTGGATGATGGATGCTGTGCTGGCTAGTTTTATGTCAACTTGACACGAGCTAGGGTCATTGGAGAGGAACAAGCCTCAATTGAGAAAATGCCTCCATAAGATCCGGATGTAGGCAAGCCTGTAGGGCATTTTCTTAATTACTGATTGATGTGAGAGGGCCCAGTCCATTGTGGGTGATGCCACCCCTGAGTAAGTGGTTCTAGGTTCTATAAAAAAGCAGGCTGAGCAAAAAAAAAAAAAAAAAAAAAAAAAAAATAAATAAATAAATAAATAAAAGCAGGCTGAGCAAACCATGGGGAGCAAGCCAGTAAGCAGCACCCCTTCTTAGCCTCTGCATCAGCCCCTGCCTCTAGGTTCCTAACTTGATTGAATACTTCTATTGACTTCCTTCAATGATGAACAGTGATGTGGAAGTATAAGCCAAATAAACCCTTTCCTCCCCAAATTGCTTTTGGTCATGGTGTTTCATCCCAGCAATAGTAACCCAGACTAGGAAGATGCATAGATGGGTAAGTGTGTGGATGGATAGGTGGGTAGGTAAGTGAATTAATGGGTGAGTGGATGTAAGGGTGGGTGAATGAATAGATGGGTAGGATGGAGGGTAGATGCATGGGTAGCTGGATACTTGGATGAGTAGGAGGGTGTGCATGGACTATAGGTGGGTAGGTGAGTGGGTAAATGAATAGATAGAATAATGGTTTTGTGGGTGGGTAGATGCATGGATGGGTGGATGGGCTGATGGATAGATAGGTGGATACATGGATGGATGGGTTGATGTATGTATGTATGTATACCAGAATTCCAGAGCTTCAGAGGTAATGGTAAGAACTAGAGACAACAAAAAAGAAGAGGAAAGCACATTGCACTAGCCTCCTCTCCCATTTCATCCCAGGACACCAGAACAAAAGCACAGCAGTAAAAATGCCAGGTGGTCCTTCAGGGTCCTTCCACACCAAGTGGGTGGGATGAGTAAGCGATAAGTTAAGAAAGGCCAATCAGAAGCCCTTCAATGCTCCTCAAAGCTCCACTGTGCCTCACTGTGCCTCAGAGGGCCTCAGAGGGCCTCAAAGCTCCACTGTGCCTCACTGTGCCTCACTGTGCCTCACTGTGCCTCAGAGGGCCACGGGGAAGGCATCTCTACAGAAAGTTTCCTGAGGGGACAGAACCATGGGAACAATGGGGGGGGGACTTGGTTAATCCGGGAAGTGCTATGGAGAGGAGGTAGCTTTGGCCTATGAGAGGGAGAGCAGGCAGGCAGGGAAGGCCTGACTGGCCTGAGCTGAGAAGCAGAGATAAATAAAACAAAACAAAATGAAAACAAATCAAGCATTGGGCCTCCACATCAGCACACGCTGTGGGTGGGGTCTCAGGATAGAGCTGGATGCCTGCCTACCCTTCTGAGAAAGCTGCCTTGGGTCAACCCCCTGCAGAGGCAACAGAGGCAGGGGTGTGGGAAGGCAGTGGGGGGGGCAGTGGGGGGCAGTGGGGGAGTGGAGGGAGGAAGAAACTACTGTACCTCATTCCACACAGGGTTCACACTGTTCTTGATGACTTTGGTTCTCTTCTTCACCCCTGTGGGAGACAAAGAAGGGAGTGTGGAGACACATCCCACTGCAACCCATCCACCCTGCCGGGTTCATCTGCAGAGACCACCCCGCACCCCGCACCCCACTTCCCCCTTTGGACTCAGCTCCAAAGGAAAGTTCATGACACCAGCATGGCCTCTGAACACTGCCGAGGAATGCCCAATGGCTGTCATACTTCTCTGTTAGCTTTGGGGGCCACTTAGCAACAGTGTGGCAGAAGGACATTTTTGAAAGAAGATGTTCAATTGGCAGGCATGGTAGTGTGTGTCTGTAATCCCAGCACTTGGGAAGCAGACACAGGTGGACTTCTGTGAGTTTAAGGCCAGCCTGGTCTATAGAGAGCGTTCCAGGCCAGCCAGGATACTGCCTCAAAAAAAGAGGAAGAAGAGGAGGGGGAGGCAGAAGAAGAGGAGGAGGAGAAAGAAAAGAAAATGTCTGAGCTGACTTCTCATGGGTTAGGTCGTTATGGCCATTGTCACTCCTAGCCCTCTGTTCTCCCTGCTCCTCTGCCCTCCGCCTCCATCTACGCTGCAGGTTAACCCAGGCTCCACTGGATTAGGCAAGCATGCTGCCACTGAACCACCTCCCCAGCCCCTTGGTGACTTTCCAGACCTCTTGTGAAAATTAACACTTAGGGCTGGTGACCTAGCTCAATAGGTAGAGGCCCTGGGCAGTCCCAAGTACTACGTACACTAGCTGTGGTGGTCTACTAGTGCTCAGGAGCTGGAGGCAGGAGGACCAGCAGTTCGAGGCCAGCCTTAGCTACATAGTGAGTTTGAGGCTAGCCTGGGCTACCAGGCAGACTGTCTCAGACATTTTTTTTTAAATGATAAAAATAAAATTAATAAACAAACATGAATAATGTTCCAAGAAAATATTCAATTTCTCTTTCAAAAATACAAATTGCATTATTGCATTTACACAAAATGTCCAGAGCAAGCAAATCCATAGATTAGGGGTTTCTGGGGGTAGAGTATGGAGGAGGGGAACTGGGAGTAATTAATAGCTATGAGTTTGAGGGACAATGTTCTGGGATTAGATAATTGATTATAATATTTAACCTAAAATCACCAAGCATGCTCACTCTGTTTGTTCTGTGATACTAGGGATTGATTCCAGGGTTGAATTAATGCTAGGCAAGCACTCTATTTTGTAATTTTGAGACAAGATCTCATTTAGTGCCTTAGGCTGACCTTGAACTCCCTCTAGAACTTTAGATCCTCTTGTCTCAGCCTCCTGAGTAGCCGGGATTACAGATCTATGCCACCTGGCCCAGCTTAACTGGTTAAAATGATGGATTCAATTGTTTGTGAATTTTACCTGGGGTTAAAAAAGAGATTTAAAAAAAAAAAAAAAAAAAAAAAGCTTGCTGTCCCCTCTGAGACCTAGAAAGGGCTTATGGGGGGAAAAGAAGACGCAAATAACCCTATCTGGCTCATGAAGCAGGAGGAAAGCATGTGGCTTTGGAGTAGACAACTAGAAGAACTAACCCTGTGATGTCTGAGAGCTGACCCGTGTGACTGTAGGTGGCAGGCAATGGCAGCTCTTACGGAGCAGGGAGCACAAAGGCCTACTATCCCTACGAGCCTTGAAGGAAAGACCGTGCAGAAGACGCCCAGGGAAAACTGCCTCTAGGGCTGGATGCTAGACTGTGTGGGCAGACTGGGTTCCTAACAAAGCTGGGCCTGGTGTGCAGGTCTGCTCCTCTCAGGGTGATCCCCAGAAAAGGGCCACAGTGGGTTGACAATATCAGAGTGAGGAGGTCCCACCAAGTGTACTAAGCTACAGACCTCCCTCCCACAAAGACATACGGAACTACAGAGAACAGCAGCTAGGGAGAGACGGGCCAGAGGAGCTGATGGAGCTAGGCATGGCCACTCTGTTCAGACAGGGGCATGGACAGCTGCCCCTCTTCCCTAGGCAGCATCCAGAATGGTGTCGGACTGCACAAAAGGGGAAGGAAGAAACCAGCCAAGGAACCCTGGGCTCACTCAGGCCTTCAGCCCCTTCCCGCACAACCCACAAGATTCTCTGTTGAGAAGCCTGTGGTCTCCACCGGACCGCATGGACCACGAAATCTCCTCAAAGACCCGGAAGTGTGTTCCTGGAGCTGGAGCCCTGAGTCCTCCAGAGCTGAGCTGTGTCTGGCCTTAGCCAGCCTCCTGGGGACTGTGGAAGAGGGTGAGCCTCTGGCTCCCCTCCCTCCTGGTTGTAAACCACTGAGGTTGGGAGGTTGGTGAGCTCTGGCGATGCACAAAGCATGACCAGACAGTTCTTGTTCAGTCTGAGGCTTCTGGGTCCCAGAATGTCTGTCATTCTTCTCAGTTACTGAGGATCCCAAAGAGCTTTCATTTAGAAACTGAAACTGACGTGGTTCAAATATTATTTAGTAATCAATTCAGCTGAGCATGACTGTCATCCAGAGCACCCGGGAGGCTCTGGCAGAAAGATCAGGACTTCAAAACAGCCCGGGCCTGTCTCAAAGCAAAATTGATAATCAACTTAAAATAGTGGTAAGGGGCTAAAGAGATGGCTCAGCAGTTAAAAATCATGTACTGCTCTTCCAGAGGACCCAAGTTCTGTTCCCAGAACCCACATCAGGCAGCTCACAATCACCTGCAACTCCAGCTCCAGAGGCTATGATGCCCCCTTCTGGTCAGTAAGCACAACTGCATTGGACATGCATGTACTCCCATACAGACACACCTGAGAAACACATACTCAAAATTAATGAAAATAGGGGCTGGAGTGATGGCTCAGAGGTGAAGAGCAATGGCTGCTCTTCCAGAGGTCCTGAGTTCAATTCCCAGCACCCACATGGCTCACCACCATCTGTAATGAGATCTGGTGCCCTCTTGTGACATGCAGACAGAACACTGTGTACATAATAAATAAATGAATCTTTAAAAAAAATCTGAAAATAATAAGAAAAAAATATTTAAGCCAGGTAGTGGTTGTGCACACCTTTAATCGCAGCACTTGGGAGGCAGAGGCAAGTGAGGCCAGCCTGAGTACATGGACATAAAGAATATAGTAGTTGAGGGCTTGAGACATGGCTCAGTAGTTAAGAGCACTCACTGCTCTTTAAAAGGACCTGAGTTCGGTTCCCAACACCCACATGTCAGCTCACAAACATTTTTAACTCCAGTTCCAGGGGATCCAACACCCTATCTGGCCTCTGCAGGCATCAGGTGCATGTATGGTATACTTACATACATGCAGGCAAAGAGTCAGTCACATAAAATAAAAACAACAAATACTGAAAAAACAAAAGGATACAGTAGACATCTACACGCGAGCATCAAGGCCTTGAGTGATGCCAAAGGGCAGCAGTTTCAGCTTCCCCGACATGAAAGAAAGCATCAGGGCAAATGTCACCTCGGTGAAAAGGGTGAGCTGTTTAATGTTGCAGTGGATGTTGTTTTGACCTTGTCAATTGACTCCAAGAGTCTTGGGAAATTCATTAAATTTTCAGCCTCACTTTGCTCGTTTGTAAGAGCATAGTGATAACTCCACAAAAAAATTAAGTGAGATAGCGTATATGAGGTACCCAGCTGCCCTCAAGCTCATCAAAGTTGCATTTGCCTCCCTTCCCCACCCTCCCTTCTGTAGCTACTCTGATGCACCTATCCAAGTCTACGAACTCTAGTAGCATCCCATTGGTCACTCCTCAGGCAAACCCCCCTGCTGTGGGATGGTCTGTATGTCAAATTACTCTGATTGGTCAATAAATAAAACACTGATTGGCCAGTGACTAGGCAGGAAGTATAGGTGGGACTAACAGAGAGGAGAAAAGAAAGAACAGGAAGGCAGGGGGAGTCACTGCCAGCTGCCACCATGACCAGCAGCATGTGAAGACACCGGTAAGCCACAAGCCATGTGGCAAGGTATAGATTTATGGAAATGGATTAATTTAAGCTGTAAGAACAGTTAGCAAGAAGCCTGCCACGGCCATACAGTTTGTATGCAATATAAGTCTCTGTGTTTACTTGGTTGGGTCTGAGTGGCTGTGGGACTGGCAGGTGACAAAGATTTGCCCTGACTGTGGGCAAGGCAGGAAAACTCTAGCTACACGCCCCCATGCCCACGTCACAGATAGTTCTTCTCTGGGGCTCCCAAGACAGCTGGGACCTCAGGCCAGGGTAGCAGCTCACAGTGTTCTTCTCTATCCATATTGTGGTGATTTAAATAGGTATGGCCCCCATAGACTCATGTGTTTGAATGCTTGACCCACAGAGAGTGACACTATTAGGAGGTGTGGCCTGGTTGGAGTAGGTGTGGCCTTGCTGGAGTAGGTGTGGCCTTGCTGGAGGAATTGTGTCACTGTGGGGGTGGGTGCTGTGGGACATTGTTCTGTATGCTGTGAATATGAGTTGCTCTGATTTGGTTGATAAATAAAATGCTGATTGGCCAGTAGCCAGGCAGGAAGTATAGGCAGAATAAGCAGACAAGGGGAATTCTGGGAAGAGGAAGGCTGAGTCAGGAGACGCCAGCTTGCTGTCCAAGGGAGCAGCATGTAATGGCACACAGGTAAAGCCATGGAACATGTGACAACATATAGATTAATAGAAATGGGTTTAAGTGCAAGAGCTAGTCAGTAGTTACCCTGAGCTAATGGCCAAGCAGTTATAAATAATGTTAAGCCTCTCTGGGTGTTCATTTGGGTCTGAGTGGCTGCGGGACTGTGGGACCACAGGAGCCAGGTGGAACCAGGAAAACTTCAGCTATAGGTGGACTTTGAGGTCTCAGAATTTTAAGTTAGCTCAATCCCTGCTGCCTGTGGATCAAGATGTAGAACTCTCAGCTCCTTCTCCGGCACCATGTCTGCCTGCATGCTACCATGTTTCCCACCATGATGATAATGGACTAAACCTCTTAACTATAAGCAAGTCCTACTTAAAGGTTTTCCTTTATAAGAGTTGCGGTGGTCATGGTGTCTCTTCACAGCACTAAAAGCCTAACTCAGACACTTACATTGGTGCACTGACTAGGCTGTGAATTTTCAGAGGACAGACACCACACCTCTTCATATTACCAACCCCAGTTCAAAATGAGGTGCCTTAGTAATTGGAAATTAAGTGACCAGACCCTTTCTGAAGTTGCTGTGAGTTAACTACCTCAGCAAGGAACAGAGGCAGTGTTCTGGAGGACACCATAGCCTTCCTTACTGGCATGGGACAGTGCAGGTGACTGGAGAGGTCAAAGGAGGCAGCTTGGGGTCAGGGGCAGGCTGGAAAGGGCACCAGCTGTCTTCTCCAGGTTGGCCTAGGCCTGCCCTGGGTAGACCACTGGGTCTTTTTTCTTTTTGGCTCCATGTTGCTATGGCTCCCAAGGGAGTTGGGAGTCACTTGATCAGGACCCCTAGGGGCTATAAAGACAGTTCAGGTAAATCATTTGTCACGTGAGCCTAGAGACATGAGTGTGGACCTCCCAGTACCACGGGAAAAGCCGGACACAGTGATGTCCACCCCAGTGCCCCTAACCAGGAGATGAATGATGGAGACAAGAGACTTGCCAGCAAACAAGACAGACCCTGTCCCAAACAAGGTGGAAAGTGAGGACTGACACCTGATGTCCTCTGACATCTACAGGCATGCGGCATCGTGGCCTTAAAGAGCTTGGCACCTTCAAGGCCTCAGCTCCCCAGCATTGCACTGATCTGTGTCTACTGCAGGGTTTTGAGGGGGCAGGAGATGAAGGCTAAGTGTCCACTTCCCCTCCCCTATGGAGGATCTGCTTCCTGCGGCCTCCAGAAGGAACATGGAACATTCCACAGGCTGCTCTTCTTGAGTGGCCCACTAAGAAACTCATTTCCTGGTGCTCTCTGCTAACATAATTAGGCAATATGCGTGACAGCCCCGGGCTAAGTGTCTTTAAACCAGTTTCTACTTCCTGTATTCCCTGGAGATAAGGCAACAGAGGACTAGAAGAGCCTCCCGTGAGCTTGGGAGAGGCCACTTAGGGGACTACAACCCCAAAGAAGAATAAGGAGATATTGAGGCTCAGTCATAAAGTGAGCTGCACAAACATAAGGAACTGAGTTCTAGTCACAGAACACACGTAAAAAGCCAGGTACGGCAGCACGCGGTGGTAAACCAGTGCTGGGGAAACAGAGACAAACTCCCTGGGCTTGCCGGCCAGCCAGCCTAAGGGAATCGGGGAGTCCCAGGTGCTAGTCAGAGAGCCTGTCTCCAAAAACAAGACGAAAAGTTCCTGAGGTCCAAGGCTGAATCTAAGACTAACACATGTGTGTGCGTGCGTGCGTGCGTGCTGTGTGTGTGTGTTTGTACACACAGTATGCATAGAAATTTGAACTTTCTTTTTTAAAGGAAAGAAACATTGACTGGCTCATCCTGTGGCTTACAGGTACCAAAGGAAGGGCAGGCAGACACCCTTGCTAATCCTGTGCCTGGCCGTTGATTCTGGCCTTGGGAGATGTGGCTTTTCATCTAACAAACTCCAAAGTGCACAGCTCCTGTTGGGGGATGAGGGGGTGTAGGAGCTCCACAGATGCTCTGAGGATCCACAACAGCTGTAGAGAAGCCTGGGCTTCATCCAGACAGCAAAGCTCTGCTAAACACACACACACACACACACACACACACACACACACACACACACACACAAAGAAGGAGAAGGAAGGGATGGAGGGAAGGAGGGAAGGAAGAAGGGAGGAAGGAAGGAAGGAAGGAAAGAAGGGAGGAGGAGGAAGGAGGAAGGGAGGGAGGGAGGAAGGAAGGAAGGAAGGAAGGAAGGAAGGAGGGAAGGAAGGAAGGAAGGAAGGAAGGAAATGTGTGATTCTGGGTGCAGGGTACCTGGACCGGTCAAGATCACAGAGGCAGAGAACGATGGTTGGGGATCGAGAACTGAAGTTGTTTCCTGAGTGTGGAGCTCTGGAAAGTGTTCTAGAGATGAAAGGTAGTACCAACTGCACAACTAAATGAATGGGGTTTTGTTGTTTCGTTGGGTTTAGTTTTTGTTTGTGGGTCAGATTTTGCTGTTTGTTTGGAGGGGGTGTATACTAAGGAAGAAACCCAGGACTGAGCGCACGCTAAGCACACACTCACTACCTCTGAACTACACTCCAAAACCCATGAATGTGCTTAATACCGCGCTGACTTTGAACTCACAGAGATCAGCCTGCCTCTGCTGAGTGCTGAGATGAAGGAACGTGCCACCACACCCAGGCCATAACTACATTTAATACCACCAAATTTAACACTTAAAATCGGTTAAGATGATACATTTAACCAGGCATGATAGCACACGTCTGTAATCCCAGAATTTAGGAAGCAAAGGCAGAAAGTTTACTGTAAATTCGAATTAATGATTACATAGCAAGTTCTAGGCCAGCCAGGCCTACATAGCTAGACCTTGTCCCCACCCCACCCAAAAAGGAAAAGAAAGAGGTAGACATTATATAATATGTATCTTATCACCATCTTTCTAAAGTCCTTGGGGAAGGCCTGGGGACTGCTGGCCAGGGTCAGGGTGGACAGGGGGAGAAGGGAAGATTCGGACTCAGAGAACACATGGGTAGCTGCTGAGAGCCCCCCTAGAGAGAAAGCAGAGGCAGCAAGGAGTTGGGTATTTGGAACATGAGGACTCTACCAGTTCATAATGACTGCCAACCGACAGGATCGAGAATCCCCCTGGGTCCAAACTCTGGGCATGTCTGTGAGTGTTTTTTGGTTAGGCTGATTGAGGAAGACCTGCCCTCACTGCCAAACTGGATAAAACAGAGATGGCTAGCTCAACACCAGCTTTTCTATCTCTCTCTACTTCCTGACTTCTGATCCAGTGCGGCCAACCACCCCAAGGCCTGTGGCCATGACTTCTCCGCCGTGATGGATTATAGCCTCAAACCATGAGCCAAAACTTCCTCAAGCCGGCTGCCAAGTGTCTTGTTGCAGCAACAAGACAATGCACTAATGCAGAGGTGGGCGGTGGCTGCGTCTGCCCCCAAGCCAGGTGGCAGAACTTCCTGGCTCAGAGGCTACAGACCTTCTAATACCACAGCAGTCTCTTGTTCACCCCGCAAATATACGTTGTGGGCTTGCTACATGCCAGTGTTCTCCTCACCCCAATTTCCACTAGTCACAAGTCAAAGAAGACAACAGGAATCCCAGTGTCAGCAGACCACTGGCAACAGAGGAGAAAAAGACAAGCTTGAACCTGATGAGGGACAGCCGTGCCCTGTTCTAAGACCTACATGACTGTCACCCACCTCACCAGCAAAGCACTGCCCTTCCCACCTTCAGTCACCCCTCCTCATGTGGCTAACCCTGGCTGGAACCACACAGCTCAGGAAAGAGGCCCGGAAGAAGCCCGAATGATGGTTACGATGGCTGCCATGGAGTACGTTCAGAAAGAGGTTGCTCTTTAAACTAAGATTTCCACTTGGAACTGGAGAAGATACTCTCATACAAATTTTCTTGTTGTTGCTTCTTTAAGACAATCTCATATAGTCCAGGCTGGCTTTGAACTTACTATGTGGAGGCTGGCTTTGAACGCCTATGTTGCCTCTGCCTCCCAAGTGCTTGGATTATAAGCAAGCTCCACCCCACTCGGCTCTATGCAATTTTTGTCAATTAAAGAAACAAGCACGGGGCTGGAGAAATGACTCAGTGGTTAAGGACATTGGTTTTCCTCCAGAAGACATGGGTTTCATTCTTAACACTCACATGGTGGCTCACAACATCTGTAACTCCAATTCCAGGGGGTCCAATGCCTACCTCTGACCTCCACGGACACTATGCATACATATGATTTACAGACATACTTGTAGGTAAAACACACACATAAACATTTCTTTAATTAACTGAAACACTTATGGCAAAATGTTACTATTCTTAACACATAAAGACTACTTGTAACTAACTAAAAAAACAAATACTACCCACCTCCAAAAGGAGCAAATTGAAAGGTAATTCAATAGGAAATAGATGTTAATAGTTAATCTTGAAATATCATTAATATTACTTTTTTTTTTTTTTTGGTTTTTCGAGACAGGGTTTCTCTGTGTAGCTTTGCACCTCTCCTGGAACTCACTTGGTAGCCCAGGCTGGCCTCGAACTCACAGAGATCCACCTGGCTCTGCCTCCCAAGTGCTGGGATTAAAGGCGTGCGCCACCACCGCCCGGCTTAATATTACTTTTTAAGACAGGCTTTCAGGTAACCCAGCTGACTTTGAACTAACTCTCTATGCAGCCTAGAATGACCCTGAACTTCTGATCCTCCTGCCTCCACCCTCAAATCTGGGATTATGGGTCTGAACCACCACTCCTGATTTTATGCAATGATTGTGTGGACATGGAACCCTGGACCTTAGGGACGCTAGGCAAACACTTCATCACCTAAGTTATCTCCCCAACCCAACAAGTTCTGTTTGAACCTTACAAGATAGAAGTTTGCGTGATCTTGAGAAAATATGCCCTCAAACATGGCTGATAGAAAGTACTAACGGCGGATCTCAGCAAAGCCTCAGATGTGGCCACAGCAGTGCTGTTTCTGGAATTCACCCAAGGAAAGAAGGCAGTTAACACATGGACAAAGATGTAGCCATCAAGATAGACTTCAAGTCAGCAGTATAATTTAAGAATTGGATATAAATATTTTTAATGTGGTATAGAGCCAGGCATAGTAAGAGATACCTAGAATACCAGCAATGGGGAAACTGAGGCAGAAGACTCTTGAGAGTTCAAGGCCAACCTGGGCTGCATAGCAAGACCCTGTCTCAAAAAGAAAGAAAACAGAAAGAGTGATATGATCTAAATGCTCATCAAAGGAGAATTGACTGAATTAATCATTGTGTATCCACCAAATAAAACACTCTACAGACTTTCTAAAGAGCTATGTAGAAGAATGAGAACCGACACAGAAAGTATCCTTGGCTTATTTCTGTTGTTATGTTTTTTATTACTTATTTTTTTAGTTGAAAATAGATTTTGGTAGGAGCTGGAGAGATGGCTGAGCAGTTAAGAACATCCACATGGCTCACAACTGTCTATAACTCCAGTTCTAGGGGATCCAACAACCTCACGCAGACATACATGCAAGCAAAATACCAATGCACATAAATTTAAATAAATAAATTTAGAATATAGATTTTTTTCATACAGTATATTTTGTTTATGGTTTTCACTTCCCCAACCCCTCCCAGATCCTCCACACTTTCCGACCCACCTGTTCTGGCTAGTTTGATGTCAACTTGACACAAGCTAGAGTTATCTGAAAAGAGGAAATCTCAACTGAGAAATGTCTCCATAACATCCAGCTATAGGGCATTTTCTTAATTAATGATTGATGAGGAGAGGACCCAGGACATGGTAGGTAGTGCATCCTGTGCTGATGGTGCTGGGTTCTATAAGAAAGCAGCCTGACCAGCCATGAGGAGCAAACCAGTAAGCAGCACTCCTCCATGGCCTCTGCATCATCTGCTGTCTCCAGGATCCTACTCTGTTTGAGTTCCTGTCCTGACTTTCTTCAATGATAAACATCGCTATGGAACTGTAAGCCAAATAAACCCTATCCTCCCCAACTTGCTTTTTCATCATGGTGTTTAATCACACAATAGAAACCCTATGACACCACCCAAAACCCTTCTTTCTCTCCCTCATTATAAAATAAACAGCCATCTAAAAAAACAAAAAATAAGATAAAATAAAAACAAACCAGGAGCCGGGCAGTGGTGGCACTTTAATCCCAGCACTCAGGAGGCAGAGGCAGGCAGATCTCTGTGAGTTTGAGGCCAGCCTGGTCTCCAAAGCGAGTTCCAGGAAAGGCACAAAGCTACCCAGAGAAACCCTGTCTCAAAAAAAAAAAAAAAAAAAGAATAGGACAAAACAAAGAAACAGGAAAAAAAAAGAATCAAAATGCGTAAGAAACATATATAGATGCAGAGACTCACATACTTGTACACACAGAACTCCCATAAAAAACACAAAACTAGAAACCATAATACATAAGCAAAATACCTGTAAGGTTATATATTTTATATTTATATATATATAATCCCCAGATAAAGCATTATCAGAAAAAAAATTTTTTAAAAAAACCTCAAAAAATACCACTGAATTCATTTCAGTGTTGAAATGTCAGCTGGGCCTAGGGCCTGCCCTTAAGTGTGGTCTGTATACACAGTGACGCTCCACTGGAGAAAACTCATTTTTCCTTTGTGAGTGGTTATCAGTTGGAGACAACATCTGGATTAGGGATGGGGGCTCGTGCCCACTTCCCTTCTAGCACTGGGACCCCACCTGGCTTAGACCTCTGCAGGCCCTATGCATGCTGCCTTGGCTCATTTTTGAATATGCAAACTTTCAGGGGTCCTCTCCAGAGGAAGGCAGGGAGTCTGGGGAATTCTGGTGGAGGGCAGAGATAGCCATTCTATGCCTGGACCTGAATGACATTGCAAGGTATCCTGTCATGGTGTATCCATCGCAGCAGAATTTCTGCACCCTGCACTGTTAATATCTGGGCCCCACAAATCCTCGCCATGAGCTCTGTGGAGCCTGCGTCCCATATCCTGGGCTGTTGAGCAGCATTGCTGGCCTCTGAGCACTGCATTCCAGCAGCCACCTGCTCCCCCCAGGAATGTCAACCCAAAGTGTCTCCAGACATTGACACAGGTTCCCTGAGGGACCACATCACTTCAGTGGCCCTCCAGTCCATCTCCCCTGACAGGTGAGGCAGAAGTACTCCCTGGGGACAGATTATCCTATAAGAACCCCAGACTCTTGCCTGGGAGACAGAGGGGGAGGGGGAGAGCAATGAGCAAACAAGGGAGGGGCAGGGAAGGGGAGTAAAGCCTCCTGGGTTCCTGGCCAGGAATTCCCCAGGTAGGGGATGTGGCAAATTCAGGAACGTTTGAACTCCAAAGCACCAGGGGACTGATTTTGTCCTGGGATGCATCTCTAGTGAATGAAAATGGGTACATAAGATGTGCTCAATAAATACACGTGAATGAGGGATATAAATAATTGCATTGCAGGATGGAAAAATGGTTAGGGCAGAAGAGAGACGTCAACTGCTGTAAGAAAGGAAGCTGAAACGCTCATTCGTACAAAAAAATGGTCCAAAGGGTCTATGTGGGCCCAACTACTCAGGGCAACTTTGGTTAAGTAATTAATTGGTGAACACAAGAACAAAGACATGGCCAGCATTAATTAATAGCCTGTATTCTGAGGTCCTCAGCTGTGGAAGCCAGACAGCTCCGAGTCCAGCCTCCCAGAACCCAGAATCTATTTTTGGAGGCAGGTCCTGAAATTACATCTGAAGCTGGAATGCCCAGGCAACAACTGCAGAGTGAGCCCAGACCAGGCCCACATCTCAGCTACACGCTGAAACTACGCACAGCGCTCCGTGCAGGCTAGCTCCTCAGCAAGCAGGCCGCTGTCCCTCGCTGCTTACCAACCCTGACTGCGCCTCACCCAAAGAGAGCTAGCCCTCAAGAACAGAGGCCAGGGAGCTTTGGTAGTGGGCTTTGTTAAAGGCATACTCTAAGGTGGAGATTTCCCCAGCTGGGTGCTTCATAAACCCTGTGTCTTGTTCTAATGGGTAGGCATCAACTCAACCCCAGATTCCACGAAGAATGCCCTGGGCAAGCACAATTATTTCACCCATAGCATCATCTCCAAAATGGCCTGCATCAGATTTACATTAGAAGCTGGTTCTTAGGTCACCTCCAAGATGTTCTTGGGTGGTACCCAGAGCGTTTTTCGAACACACTCTACAGGGGACTCTCAGGTACCATGAAGTATAAGGACCATGCCCAGACTGAGGGAGGCTTGGGGCCAGATGGAGAAAGCCATATATATATTAGTCAACAGAGGACATTCCAGTGAATTATCAGGACAGGCGGCTGATTCTGGAGTCCTGGCCTCTGAAGAAGGCTGGGGAGAATGTGCCAGCAGACCCAAGAAGGTGCTGTTGCAGCTGAGCAAGAGACTACTGAAAGCCAGGGGGCTCTTAGGAGCCTCCTTGGAGAAGGTAGCAATGCAGACTCTGAAGTTAACTGTCTTCTCTGCTGGAGATGTTATCTGTGCAAGCAAACAGCCAGGCTCCATACAGGTGGGAGTGCTGAGATGGGGAAGGATGACAGGTGAGTCTATGCAGGGTACCTGACCCAGGCCAACAGCCAAGCAGTGCCTCAACAGCCTGGTCACCTATCTGATGCAAGAGCGGTGGTGCCCATGCTCAGTGCTGGAAGTTTTATCTGGTGTTTTGGTTTGTTTTGGTTTGAACCAGGGATGAAGCCCAAGCGTTCCATCATTCACGTTGGGAAAACGCTCTACCAGTAGCCCAGGATCCCGATAAAGGAAAGTGGTTGCCCAGCAAGCAGGAAGACCAAAGTTTGATGTTCAAACAAACAAACAAACAAAAGCCCAGCATTGAGGGGAGGCAGAGACAGATAAAATCTTATGGCTCACTGGCCAGCCAGCTTCAACAACCAGGCAAGTCCTAAGCCAGTGAGAGACCGTGTCTCTAAAATAAAATAGTGATTAGCACCTGAGAACAGAGATTATCCTCTGGCCTCCCATACATGTATGTACACATATGTATACATACACTACACAAAGAAAAGTACTCTACCACTGAGCTACATCCAACAACTGCCCCAACAATTTCTATATAGTGAAAGTCACCGCATAGAAAGTCACGTACTGAGTCTCTCATCTCTCACTGTTATTTGGGGGTGGGTGGGTGGAGTACTTGCAGAGTGGTTGGAAATCTTAGGTCCCTGGCGTCCCCACTGATGTCACAAAGGTTAACATCTTTGTGAAAAGCTCTGCCTCAGTTCCTCTATATGTGGCTATCTTTTTCTGTATTTTTCAATCCCGCAGAATATAGCTCCTTAAGAGGAAGCCCTCTCTCCTCTGCTTAGTTATCTTTCTGGGCAGAACTGGGGTCCTGACTCACCACTATTGTTCCTTCTCTCGATTTTGACAGGTCCTTCCTCTTCCCTTTCCCCTCCTGAGACACTCCTCCCTCGGGAATCTGCCTGAAGCCAGGGAGAAGAGGCATGCAAAGTGGAGGAAGGTGCAGTCTCCACAGAGAAACCCTTCTCTGGCCTAAGCAGCACATACAGAGGCTTAGCTCTTTGAATTTGGAAAACATCTCAGGCACCCCTCAGACTTCCTGAGTCAAAGCCATATCCACAAGTATTCAGTTCCTCTTCCTTCTGGTTGAGATTTGGCCCTTCCAACGGGCAATGTTCCGTCACGATTCATGAATGGATGGATGGACGTAACTTTGAAAGTGCACTGTTTTAAATGCTCGCACACCAGTTACGTGGCCCTGGTTACACCTCTACTTTCTGTGTCCACCTTCCCACCCACCCTGTGCCCGCTTCTCAGGAAGTGCCGGCATTTCTTCCTTCTGGGTGCCGTCTTAGGAAAGTAATAACAACTGGCTTAGCCTAGTACTTCCAGGATTTGCTGTTTCAGGTTTCCTGGCTATCAGTCCCAGGGTGGGATTTCTGGTCTGATCTGGGTCCACAGACCCCGAAATTGGGTGCAGAGAAACGGATGGTGCCCCAGAGTGGATGCAGTGGCCTCGGGGCTCTCACCTCGGAAAATCAGGCTGGCCACAGGGTCGCTGCGCCGGTCCTTCTTCACATTGGGGAGGTTGCTGGCCCTCGCCAGCAGGCAGCAGAGCATGGCTCAGCAGCCCAGGCGTGCGGGGAGGAGGGAGCAGGAGTGCGGGACACAGCCACTACTACGCGACCAGCGTTCAGATCCGGGATGGCCACGCCAAGAGAGCGGTCGCTCCGCTGCGCCTCGGCGGAGACTTGGTCAGCCCGAGATGCGAGGCTGCGCGTGGGACAAGGTACACCCACAGGGCGGATCCTCCCCTCCAGGCCCGCTTGGGTCCGCCCTCAGGGAGGTGGCCCGGGAGGAGCAAGAATGGAACTTATGCCCAGTCCAAGCGCGGGTGCCTTGTTCTGAGGGTCCCCAGGGAAGGAAACGAGTGGCGGGCAAGGACAGTGCGGGGTCTACGCCTGAGGCACCATGGGCCCAAAGGGCTGCACGCTGAGCGCCTTAGGAGTGCACACCGTGCATCCGGGTGCACCCAGACCCGACTGGGAGGGGGAATTCCCGGTGGCGCCTGGAGTTGTCTGGACTCAAATCATACCGCGCGTTCGCTGCCCATTCTATCTCCTGCAGCTCCCTGCTGCGACAATCTCTGAACTCCTCACCCTCTACAGTGGAGAAAGTTGCTTAAGTTGAGCCTTAAATTGTCTTGGTCCTTAGCACTCTTCTGCATGTTGTCTGATCCCTTAACAGCTTATGAAGGTCCTCCTCACAGGGCCTTGGATTCTCTGTTTTCCAACACTCCAGCAGGTAGCTGGGGAAAGAACATGGTCCTTCCCCTTCTTATTTTGAGGGACACAGCGCTTTCTGGGTAAATGCCACTCTGTGCATCCCACTCCACTCCCGCACCCTAACGGCGTGGCTTGACAGGGAAGACAATCAACTGAGGTGGATGCGTAGATGTGTGCGATCGGGCTGTGATTGTCAAGTTCCTCAGTCTCCGTCTCCTCTGAGAGCACACACCACTCTACCACTAAGCTAAAAACACCCCAGCCACATGCTCTTTTTGCAACTGCCTTTGAAAGAGCCTCCGAACTTTCTCTCTGCATTCTTTCTCCTCTACTCACTTGAACCACCCAGTCGTGGTTCCAAATCTCATCACACAACCAAAACCACAGATCCTATGAGCTCTGCTTAGAAATATGGCAAGAGGAAGAGGAGGGGGGGGGCTGCACAGAGCATGTTATCCATAAATAATTAGTTTTAAAAAGAAATGATTTAAAAACAGACCCCGATCCCATCCTTTCTCAGCTTATCGCCACCACTCTGTCTGAAGGCACTGCTTGTTTTGCCCGAGCTACAGTGTCAGACTCCATCCTTCTGCCCCTGCCCTTGCCTCCACCACCACCCTGGTGCACCCTCCACCCAGCGTCACCTGGCGTCACTCCTCCACTCAGAATCTTTCCAAAGTTCCCGTCTCACCTAAAGCAGAACCCAGAGCCCCTAGATGACCGTTAAATCCCCGCCTGACCCACCCTTCTCCAGGCTCCTTGCCCTCCTCAAGGTTCCTCAAACCTGCCAGGCCAGCGGCCTTCGGATCCTGAGAGCTGTCCTCTCTGACTGTAATGCCTACTCCTGCCCTTCATTTACGGAGCCCCTCTTGAAGGACTTCCACCGGCTATCAGTTTAAACCTGCAACACGTGCCCTACCTCCTCTTTCATGATCTGTTGTTGCTCATTTCATTTGTTTGTTTTTTGAGATGGGGCCTCATGTAAGCCAGGCTGGTCTTGAACACTCTTTGTAGGGAAGAATGACCTTGAACTTGTGATCTTCATGCCTCTCCTTCCTTAGAGCTGGAATTATAGGTACATAGCACAATGCCCAGTTTATGCAGTTCTGCAGCTCCAATTCAGGGCTTTGGGAGTGCTAGGAAAGTGCTCTACCTACTGAGCCACACAGCACACTATCCCCTCCCCCAAGGCTCCCTTGCATGGTTGCTTTTAGCACCGATCACTAGGTAATGTCTGCATCTTTTCCACCCTTCCCATTAGACAGCTGGGTGGGCGCTAAGGTGTTACAGGAATTTAGCAGAGTCGGTGTATCTGGGGTAGACATTAGAATGGTGAGTTGTCACTGGATCTAGGGTTGACATTAGAATGAGTTGTCACTGGATCTAGGGTAGACACTAGAGTAAATAGTTGTTTTCTAGAAGTACTTTGACATTGAAAATCATTATAGAAAACAGTAAAGAACCATCGTGGAAAACAGTTAGGATTTGTAGACTTGTTTTTCTGAGGAGGTGTTACAGCCTTTGCATGACTTTTGTCACAAACTGCTGCTGGGACACCTGAGGCTCTTGGGTTATTGTGTACTGTAAATGGTACTCAATAAAGGACCAAAGTCATGTGGGCATGTAATGCTTTCCTTTAGAGAGACATGTAGATCAGATTAGGGATCTTGGTATGAAAAAAATACTTTATGCAAAAAAACAACTTTGTACAACAATCAATAAATACGCCTTTGTATGGCAGGTTGAGGTTCAGTTCAGTTCAGATCATCAGAGGCTGGACCTTCCTGCTGTCACACAGGCCTTAAAATTTCATCTTGGAGTGGCCTCTTTCTTCAACCGACCCATGCAACATAGAACACCCTGACACTAAGGAGCCAGGAGAGTTTTGTTAGCCACTGTAGCCTTCTTAGCTCCTGGAACAGGGTTTTGCACATGGCAGGCTCTCTATAAATGTCTTCTAAACAGTTCACTAAGAGGACACTGCACCCCACACTTCTCACTGGTCACCTCTAGCTCATTGGGAATCAGCCACATCCTTCCACCCTGGATGCTCCACATCAGGGAATGTAGACAGCAGATGGCAGCAGCCACGTCTCTAGACACTGAAGACATGCTCTCAAGAAGAGGAAGGCCCCTAAAAGGGCCAGTGAGTCCCACTGGAGTGGGGCACGATAAAGGGAAGGGTAAGGAGAGTCGGAAGCTGTCCACTTTCCAGAATCTTCTCTAGCTGCTTGAACCCTCTCTTCCTCCCCTTGACTCTACTCTCCCTTGGCTCCTACCTCTCTCCTAGCGGAACCTAGCTGATGAGATGCCCACCTTTGGCTCCAAGCTGGACCTTGCCGTATCTCCTGCCAATGGCAGAGTTGCCATGGGTCTGCATTCTACATCGTTCTTGTGAGGGCACAGGCTTATATGTCCTGAACCAAGACACTGAACTCCCACTCCTGCTTCCTGTAAGTGAGGCAGCATGGAGCAAATTGCCAATGAGACCCAAAGGCACCAGGTACCCTGGACAGCAGATCAGACAGAGCGCTGAAACGGCCTGGTTCGGAGTGATGCAATGGGAGTGTGCAGTGCACGTACTTACCAGAACTCATCCTGTCTCTAGCTTTCAGGTGAGTGACTGCTCACTGGGAACTGTCATTTAAGTCTACTTGAGCCAAGAATGTCAGTTAATTGTAACTTAGATCACCCTTCTGAATACTCATAATGTTGGTATCGCCCAGGTGTCCACATCTGCTTCTGCCTGCTGACTGATGACATCTCCCAATTGGCCATGTCATGGTCACCCCAGCCACATATGGTCCATTACCCACACTGCAGTCACGAGTTCTTCAAGCAGAGTTGGGTCACTGCCCTGATGAAGATCCTTCAAGGGCCTCCTCTTCTCTTGGGATAAAGCCTACATTCCTTTCCCGTGCCAGAGGTTAGGGCCACTCTGGCCCTTGACCCTAGAGCTCCAATTCCAGAGAGTTCTCAGTTTCTCGAACATACCAAGTCCCCCTCCAGCTTGGAAGTGTGCTGGCATCTGCTCTCCTGCTCCCTCTGCAGTACCACCTTCATCCACCCATGGGGGCTCAGTTCAAGTATCGGTTCCCAGGCAAGCAGTGCCCGGCCTCGCTCGAGGCTGGGCCACTCTGGTAAGTAACGGCTGCAGCACAGGCATCGCTCCTTAGTGTTCATGGCAATGGTAAGGGAGGCCTAGCTGCAAAGTTGCTTGTTCATTGTCAGAGACCAGGGCTGGCTCGGCGCCCTGGTGTTCCCAGTGTGAGGTCAGGCCTGGCCTGGACTGGAAGCTGTGGACATTGCACAGGGTTCCCCAGAATGGGCTCCACCTCCCGAGGCAGGCAACGCTTTTCAGAGAAGACAGCATTGCCCCCTAGGGGCAATTTCAGATATTGTGAGCATTTTTTAAGATTCCTAGCTTTGCCCCCTCTGCGCGCGCGCGCGCGCGCGCGCACACACACACACACACACACACACACACACACACAATCACACCATTTCTCTATCCATGTCCCCACTCCAGTCCACCACAGTCAGCACAGAAAATCTGCAAGGGGTATAACTAATATTTTTAGAGGAATATTTCAAGGGACTTCAGCAAACCATTGGCCTGTGTCCAAGAATCAGGGACTCCATATACCTTTTCCATAAACCAGAAAAGCAACAGCTGGTGTCCCAAACACTGAACACATCCTGAGGCCTCTTCCCATCTGAACCTCCAACTTCCTGGTCTTCCTGCTGCTTGCTGCTCAGAACTTTGACAAAACAGATAACTGTTCCCTTGTAGACTTCACACTGGGGCCTAGAAACTTAATGGGACCTCTTGTCAAGGGGATTTGTCTCAGTGATTAAAAACTGTAACAGGGATAGGGAGATAGCTTAGGCAGTAAAGTGCTTGCCATGAAAATGTGAGGATAGAGTTCCATCCCAGAACCTATGTTAAAAAAAAAAAAAAAAAAAAAAAAAGCCAGGTAGACCATCCAAATTGAAACCTATATTTTCTAGTCTCCCTTGCAGCTAGATGTGAGTATGAGATAAATGAGATAGGAGGAGGAAGTACATATGTAACTGTCTGATGTGTCTTTAAGGAGAAAAAGTATGCTTCCCCAGCACCTTTTACTTCTGGCTGGAATGTGAATTATGATGCTGTGCTAGCACAGGCCATATTGTCAAAGACACTCCCTGGAGAGAGCAGAGCAACTGGCAGAAGGATCTTGGGCAACCTGATGTACCAGGAGCTTTCAAACTAGGATGCCTATAGGCAATGATTTCCATTGTTTATCATGGAAGCATTAGGGTATATACTCATAATCCTGGGTATGCATGCATCTGCCGCCTGCAGAGAGAGCGACCTGTTTATCCATAAGAGGACCAGCTGGAAGTGCAGCGGGAATGGAATCAGTTGTGAAGCGGTTTGTATAACAAGTGCAGTTTTGTGATTTCCTGTTTCCAGACTGATAGAGGTAAGAAAAAAGGAAATTAAGAAGTCCTCGTTGGCTTTAGTGATGTCACCACTCACGGGTGCTGATGGATGAGTCTAAGGGAGAGGATGCAGTCCTATACTTTACAGGAGTAAACACAACACACTGGTGTCCCCTGAGGCCCAGGCTATAGATGTGTTGTTATCTTGGAACAACATGATGTTCCATAGCAAAATTGTGCACAAGTTAAGCGTTGGAAGATTTCCCATACCGATCTCCTCTTCGAGCTTCCTTTGAAAAATCAGAGAATCTGGGAAAGGAGCCCATTTAGCACAAATCTAACACCTGTGTACAGGTCGGGGAGAGAGGTGCACTGGCCCCCACTCACCCATGAGCTCATGTCTTTTTCTCTACAGGCCAGTCTAGGTCACATCACTGGCCAGGCTCCCAAGACACAGGCGAGTTTGTAGTCCTGTTCTCTGTAATCTCTTGGTGGCCCTACCACCTGGCCATGGATGAAGAGTGAAGCTTTCTTTGACAACATTCTCATACTGTCTAGAGCTTTGTTTCCCCAAGATCTAAACATCAAGCACCTTGAGGCACAGACCTTGACTTCTGGCTCAGTGACATCACTCTTTAGAGGGATGCTCTGCATGAGTTTTTAGGATTCCTTCAGGACACATTTGCCAGTCCCTACATCTTCCAGAAGTATGGATGTTCCTGTGTGTTCTCTCTGCTACCCACTCTCTCTCTCTCTCTCTCTCTCTCTCTCTCTCTCTCTCTCTCTCTCTCTCTGATGCCCCAATCCAGACACTACCTTCATGTTGCTGAGGATGTAAACACTCATGTAGTCCAACTACAACCATTATTATGTGACCTCCAGGAAGAGCCTGCTGTGGTAGCACTGATGCAGGCTCCTGGCCAGCCATCTTTACCTCATGGGATGACCCAGACTTTGCAGAGTCTGATTTAGCATCTGTGAAAACAAGAGGATGGCACTTTGCAAAGGTGTTGCCTCCAGCCCAGTATGCTACAAGGGAAACATGTGAGTGACAGAGATAAGTACCCTTCCCACCAGCTAGTGCTTCCTCTACGAGACAAAGGTGGACAGAAGCCAGCAGGCATGCAGTGAGAAAGAGAGAGAATGGGAGAGGGAAAGACTGAAGAGGGCTGAGGGCTCCAGGGAGGTCTCTATAGAAATATGCATCCAGAGGGGCCTAGCAGCATTATGAGGCCATGGCCTGCCACTGGGCAAGCAGACAGTGCCTCAGCTCAGAAGGGAAGATGAAGGAGTGGCAGACAGAGAGACACCAGGGTCCCTGCAGGTGGACAAACAGATTCCAGCCATGCTGGTTGTGTATGTTTGGGAGGCCAGTGGATGGACAAATAAAGCTGATAATAGAACTGACTGGGTTAAAAAAAATAAGCTACTGAAAGCTTTCTTAGGTCTGTGCAATAATGTCTTGATAAATGTACATGTTAGTTAGAATAGTAATTACAAAAATGCATAATGGCATATAATAATTACAGTTAACATATATTAGTTTTTGTTTGTTTATTGAGACAGAGTCTTATGTAGCCCAGGCCAGCCTGGAACTCTGTGTAGCTCAGGATGACTTTGAGCTTCTGATCCTCCTGCCTCCGTCTCTCAAGTGCTTGGATTACACACATATATCACCGAACCCAGCCTTATGCAGAGTTGGGGATTAACCCAGGGCTCTCTTGCTACCAGGCAAACACCCTATCAACCAAGTTATAACACCAGTCCTAGAGTTAACACGTGTTGAGGCCCAGGCACTGTTGAAAGTACGTCATCTGGTCTACAACATTTCACAGTGGGGGAAACTGAGAGACACACAGAGCAGTTGAATGACTTGTCCAAGGACACATAGTTGAAAAGTGGCAGAACTGGAATGCAAAATTCAAGGTTCAAAACCCTAAACAGTTTAGGTACAAAACTGGTACTCTCAGCTTCTCCCCTCCCCTCCCTCCCCTCCTCCCCTCCCTCCCCTCCCCTCCCCTCCCCTCCCTCCCTCCCTCAATAGTTTTATGACACTGGTTTGTAACCAAGGCTGCCAGCTGTCTGCTCTTCTTAGTCCCCTTTTCAAATTTTATTTCATAAAAAGGCCCACAATGACACCACTGCCCCTCCCCCAGAGTACCTGCTATACTCACAAAAAGTTGTCATCCTAGAAACATGACCCAACACCCTGGACTCAGGGTATCATGTCCTAAGCAGGTACCCCCACAGGTATATGAGGACTCTGAGTGGGCCTAGCACAGGGCTGGGACACCTGGAAATTGCACTAAATAGTATCTGACTGGTCCCGTCAGACACAGGGAAGGTGAGTCAAGACAGAAGCCTGCTGAGACGAGAATGTGCCCTCGAGGCCACACAGAAGAACCGAGGACCTCCAGAATAGTAATTACAAAATGTGATCTAGGTGAGTAAGAACTACTTGTGTGGTGTGGCAGGCGGCCGGGGTTATATGTGTACAGGTCAACATGCAGATGGGCACCAGAGCCTGAATTCGGTCTCCTCCTTCCTCCTTCTGTCTCCTAGACAGACCTAGAGCTGGAAGAAGACAGTAGCGTGAGTGAAGACGTATAGAGATGACTCTAGATCCAGGCTGCCTGGGCTTGAAAGTCCAGTTCCAGTCACTACTGGAGCAAACATCAGGCTCTTTGTGCCTCAGTTTCCTTTTCTATGAAGTGGGGTGATGAGAATTGCTACCACCTGTGCTTGCTATTGGACCAGGATGTAGTTTATGTTACACATTCTATCAAAAAATCATGTCAGGTATAATAAGTCCGGATCTTTGTGTGGGGTTTTACAGAGACACTTTCTGAAAATGATGTATTGCTCATGTTTAGCCAATGCTCACTTCTCTTCCTTGTGGTAAAGGCATATTACATCAGAACTGGGTGGCGGTGGCGCACGCCTTTAATCACAGGACTCAGGAGGCAAAGGCAGGCGTATCTATCTCTGAGTTCAGGACCAGCCTGGTCTATGGATCGAGTTCTAAGACAGCCAGGGCTACACAGAGAAACCATGACTCAAAAAAAAAAAAAAACAAAAAAAAACAAAACAAAACAATGAAGCAGAGGAAGAAATAGTAGTGAAGTGGTCAGCCCTCTGCCTTTGGGTCATTTGTCCTATACTATGCTCCTCACAGCCCTGTGTCCCCTCTTCTAGACTCAGCTCTACCCTGGGCACTCAGCCTAGATGGTGTGGGTGGCACATGGCATGCATTCCAGAGTCCTTTCTTATTCATGAGCCTCTATGAGGGGATGCTCTGACAAGCGTACAACCTTGGCAAAGCCCCTGAATCTTCCAGGCCAGACCCTCATCAGTGAAGGAGATAATACTCTCTCCCTTCGACCCTAGAGAGCTGACCGAGCATACCATGAATGTGCCGACCCACAGAGGATCTATGAGATATTGGGACCACGTCACTGGAAAGGCAGGTCTAGGTCAGCTAGGGAGGATAGGCTTCCCAGAAGGGCATTTTGCATTTGTCTGCCCCTGGCCAGAGCCTGCTCTGGAATCATTCACCAACCTAGCCCTGAGGAATAGAAGGGTGAGCAAGCTTAAGTACTGCAAGCAGCCAAATTTAGACATGGGTTAAGTTTGGCTAATGCAGGAGGTGGAAGGTGGCCAGGGCTTGGGGGAGGGGAAAACAGTTCTCTACTGCCTGACGATGACATCCTGGGTTGTGAGTTCCAGCCAGCCTGCTTCTCAGGTTCAGAGCACAGATAATCCACTTCCTTTCTCTACAGTGAGCTCTGGGCTCCAGGAAAGGGGAATAAATCCAGAGGAGCCAGGAGCAGCAGAGGAGGACTGTGGATGACCTCCTCCCAGTGAGGGAGGGAAAACTCCAGACAGGCCCCCAGGGGCTAAACGAAATCGGCCTGAAGCTACATTAGCTGTGCTTCCTCCAGTGGGCTGGAAAGCACTCCCATTCATTATTATCCCTAACCTTTTCCCTACTAGAGCTCCTGAGTCTGCCCTGGGGGTGGGGTGAACAGGAGGAAGAGAACGTGCTGAACCTTTGCAGAGGAGGAGGCTGGGAGGAAATCAGGGCTGTCTGGGAGTGGGGAAGGGGGACGACACATCAAAGGAGACACAGCTCCTGAGAGGAGCGTCAGCTCTAGTCAGTACACTGTGCCCTGCAAAGATGCATCGTACTGAGGTGTGCCTTTACAAAGCTGTTCGGACTTCCAGACAGTGAGTGAGGAAGGGGTTCAGAGACCAGCTAACACCCAAGGCATGGCTGATCTTTCCGAATAGTATCCTCGCTTCCCTCAGCCTGGGACCAAAAGTGGAGAAGAAGGAGACATAGCACTAGTGGTACCCTCTAGAACAGTGGTTCTCAACTTCCCCCACTGTTGTGAGCATTTAACACAGTTCCTCATGTTTTAGTAATCAACTAATAAAATTAATTCATTGCTACTTCATAATTGTAATTTTGCTGTTATGAATCCTAATGTAAATATCTAATATGTAACCCCTGTGGAAGGGTCATTTGACCCCAAGGAGTCGAGACCCACAGGTTGAGAACCAATGCTCTAGAAGCAAACCACATGGAGTCCAGAGCCCTCAGCCAGGTACCTAAACCAGAGCTGAGGATACAGGGAGGCAACACAAAGTCTCCATCCCAACCACATGAGAAGATGCCCTTGTCCTGTCTGTTGGAAACACATTGATACAGTTCATTTTCAAAGACTTCTATGGGAAGCTGGTGGACAAAGTCAAAGCCTGGGGGTGGGGCACATATGGAATGTTCTCTAAGTTCTTCAGTTCCTTCTCTTAGTGCAGGGTGCTTTCCAGGCTGCCCATCCTGGGTCTCCGTCCAAAGATGCACCAAATCTACACTCAGCATTGGGTGCTCCCAACACATCTGCATGTGCCATGCTTGTCTCAAGCCTGCCTTCTGAGAGCAACCGTTCTTTGTGGGCATCCCAGATGTCCTGTGGACTCCAGGGTGTGCACATGTCTTCTGGGAGCACCTGTTCATACTTAATGACTAGTGGTACTGAAAGGGAATGTTCACTGGATGGCCAGGGACTGACTGATGCTCGGATCTTCTGGTCCAGGGACACAGGGAAAGAAGACTGGCGGGGAAGGAGGACTGAGAAGAGAACCTTTAGGGTGAATAGTGAAAGTGGTCCACTCCTGATCCTCGAGTCTCAGAGCTGAAAGACAAACTATGAAGACCTCAGCCCTGGTCTGGTCCTGGGAAGGCAGACAGGACCAGTCTTCACATCCTGAAGGAAAAGCTCAAGCAAAGCCCTGCCAAAGCTTGATGTGGAAAGTCCCTGGGCTGGAGAGGAGCAGGCTGCCGGGCATTAGGGGACCCCAGTCTAATGAAGCCTACATGCTACCCCAGCAGGTGCCACTCTGTTGAGAGTGAGGAAGAGGAAGTCGTAAAGATTGGTAATGGTGACAGCTAAACTTTCCCCATCCCTCCTCTCTCTCTCTCTGTCTCTCTCTCTCTCTCTGTCTCTCTCTGTCTCTCTGTCTCTCTCTCTCTCTCTCTCTCACACACACACACAGAGAGAGAGAGAGAGAAAGAGAGAGAGAGAGAGACAGAGAGACAGACAGAGAGAGAGAGAGAGAGAGAGAGAGAGAGAGAGAGAGAGAGAGAGACTAGGATTCCTGGAGGCGAGGCTTTGCTTCTGCCTGCAGTGGCAGCCAGCCTGCTAACCTAGCTTCTGATAGTGCACAAAGGCCCAGGGAAGAGCTGGTTATAAATAGGTCAAGGCCCAGGCCTTCGGGGAGAGGAGCAGAGCCCTGCTAGACAGCGCAGCCAAAAGCGGAAAGAGATATTTTAAGGAATCCAGAGAAGAGGGGCAGTGGCCCCGTCCACCTGGTCTACCAAATGCCTGGCTCAGGAAACACAGTTAGGCCACTTCTCTCTCACAGCCTCAGTTTCCCGAGTCGCCCCACCCCTCTCCTCTGTATCTTTTCAATGTCCAACATCAGCCTGGTAGAGCTAGGCAGTCTTTTTCCTGGCTTCCAGGCAGGCACGCCTCGATCGCGCCCCCGGATCCTACTCCGGTCCTGCCAGGTTGCCTGGCTGTGTCTCTGGAGTTCCTACCTGCAAACACAGCGGAGCAGTAGGCGTCGCTGATGTCGGAGTCCGGGGTGTGGACATTCTCCGCGAAGAGGATGAAGACTCGCAGCATCATGAAACGGGAGGGGCAGAGCCAATGCACAGGCGGAGGGTCCCCTCAGGAGCAAAACCGACTTGGCTGGCTGGCTGCCGGCTCCCAGGTGTTGTCCTGAAGAGGAACAGGCTAGTCCAGCCCTGAAGAGGGCTAGGCTAGGACCCCGCCTCCGACTTCCTCACCCGGCTAGTCAGAGTGGGCTAGTCAGAGTGTATTGCGAGAACAGGGGCTCCTGTTCATTTCCCACCCCCGCAGTCCTACTCCAGCTTCATGGAATTCAATGCCCCGGCCACCAGCTTTCCCAATGACACGGCACTTTGCACCCGTCTCTGGAGCTACGGGTTGGGCGGCGGCCGCCGCGGTGGCCCGAGAAAGAACAAGGGCTTCAGGAGCCCAGCGCAGCCCAGATCTCCAGATCTCGTTCAGGGACAGAAGAAAGCCCGGCCCCTCCCCTGACCTTCCACCTCCCGCCGAGAGCTGCGCTGTGCTTGGCGACGCTGGAAGTGGCCACGGGGACTTTAACACTCCTTAGAAGCCAGTCAGCCCCGGGAGGAACCGGAGAACGGGAGAACGGGAGAACGGGAGAACGAGAGGTCCAGGGCGTAGAGCTGGGAGCAGGCGCACCGCAGGCACTTTCCCTGGGAGTCAGAATTTCATTGGTGAACAGCACAGCGGCTTTCAAAACTTTGCCTGCTTTCCTGGCTATAAAAGTAACACATGCTTTAACAAAAAGCACACAAAGGAAGACATCTCTGGTTCTTTAAAACAACAACAAAACTATTAAAACAAGATTAGGATATTTATCAATCTGGGCTTCCCTCTGAATTTATAAACACGTGTAAGCGACAATTTACAATTTGCATTGATTACCTGAGTCAGAGGATCTGTGCTATGTCCTATTGCTTCATGTAACTTTTCTCTTGTATTATTAAAAAGTCTTCCTAAACAGTGTTGGAAAGATGAGATAATAGCTAAGCTGTTAAGAGCACTTGCTGCTCTTCTAAGAGGACTTGGGTTTGATTCCCAGCAACCATATGACACACCCCAACGGTCTTTAACTCCACTTTTGGGGAATCTGATGCCCTTTTATGGGTATCTTCTAGCAGTGCATACCCATGATGCACACACGCACATGCTGGCAAAACACTCCTACACATAAAATGAAATAACAATTTTTTTATAAACAGCCTTTTTAAGACCCGTGAGATAGCTCATCAGGTAAATGTACCTGCTACCAAGCCTGAGTTCAGTTTCTGGGACCCACATGGTGGAAGGAAAGACAGGCTGAGTCAGTTATTCTCTGACCTCCACAGGCATCAGCCAACACACACACACACACACACACACACACACACACGCACGCACGCACACGCAGCACGCACGCACACACACACACACACGCACGCACGCACGCACGCACACACAAATATACACTTTAAAACAATCCTTAGTACTTCATTAGCCGGCGGTGGTGGCGCACACCTTTAATCCCAGCACTCGGGAGGCAGAGCCAGGCGGATCTCTGTGAGTTCAAGGCCAGTCTGGGATACAGAGTGAGTCCCAGGAAAGGCACAAAGCTACACAGAGAAACCCTGTCTCGAAAAACCAACCAAAAAAAAAAAATCCTTTCGATGGCTACACAACTGCAGTCACTTCAATGCACGGGACTCACAAAGCTTCCTCTTCTTATTACCTACTGGGCACTCTCCCCAGATACTTGCTATTATAATAATGAGAACTTACATATTTTTTCCTAAAGAAATTAGGAGTGAGGTTGGGGCACGGTGGCCCTACACCTTTAATCCCAGCACCTGGGAAGCAAAGGCAGGTAGATCTTTATGACTCCCAGACCAGCCAGGGCTACAGGATGAGACCCTATCTTAAAAAAAAAAAAAAAAAAAAAAAAAAAAAAAAAAAAAAAAAAAAAAAAAAAAGATAAGAATGAGGGAAGGAAGGAAGGGAGGGAGGAAGGAGAGAAGGTAAAAAGAAGAAAAAGAAAAGAGGAAAGAAGAAAAAAGAAAGAATTTAATGTTAGGCTATAAGCTTATCTTGAGCTCTCCTCTGCCAGGTCTGTCCTCAGATTGAATTACTAGCTGTGAGATTATAAGATTACAAAAGTCTTTCTTTCTTTCTTTCTTTCTTTCTTTCTTTCTTTCTTTCTTTCTTTCTTCTCTTCTCCTTCTCCTCTTTCTTCCTTCCTTCCTTTCCTCCTCCTCCTTCTTTTTGCTTCTAGTACTTGTTGCTAAACTGCCTTCCCAGACCTGAGCAGATCCATCCTCCCACCAACTCATCTGTGCCTTATCTTCTGAAGAGGCCCAGTTTGGTGAGCCATCAGATGCCAGAAGGACCTCCCCCAGCAGCCCATAAGGTGGCAAAAAAAAAAAAAAAAAAAAAAAAAAAAAAAAAAAAAAAAAAAAGCCAGCAAGTTCTAGATGGCTGCTTTGGGCCCATATGGAAGTCCTAAGAAAGCAATTGTGACTTGATTGTGGCCACGGAAGGTCCTTCTGCTGTGATGTGTGCCTTCTGATTTTCTTTGCCTAGAACACAGTGCATGATGGTGGGGAAGAGCAAAGTGAGGGTTTGGAATGCAATCATTTATATAAGGGTGTAAACCAAATCTCAAGACCAGCACTGAGCTGGATGATGGGGATATGAGCAGAAGTGATATAGTCCCTGTTATGGGTCCAACTGCATTCCTCCTCAAGAATTTATATCTTGAAAACTTAACCCTTAGTACTTTGTTTTTGAGATGGGGTCTCATGTATTTCTAGGTGGCCTCAAATTGGTCATGTAACCAAGGATGGTCTCGAACTTCTGATCTTCCTACCTTTACTTCCCACATGCTGGGATTACAGATGTGGGTTATTATGACCAGTTTAATGTGACACTGGAAACCATACTCAGGGTTCTGCATATGCTAGGCTAGCACTTCACCTAATGAGCTACATCTCCAACCCACTAACCCCCACACCTTTAAATATGACAGTTTGGAGACAGGCTCTTTAGTGAAGTTATTGAGTCAAAATGAGTCCATTGCTATAATCTCTAATCTAGTCTGACTAGTGTCATTTTTTTTAAAGATTTGCTTTTAATCTTAAAATTGTGTGTGTGTGTGTGTGTGTGTGTGTGTGTGTGTGTGTGTGATGTGCACATGTATTTAGGTGCCCAAGGATGCCATAAGAGGGTATCAGATTTCCTGAAGCTGGAAATACAGGAGGCTGTGTATCCCTGATGTGGGTCCTGGGAGCCAAACTCTGGTCCTCTGGAAGAGTAGTAAGTGCTTTTAACCACTGAGCATCTCTCCAGCACCCGAATGATGACCTTCTGAACGTAAACTTGAGCACAAAGATAAACTAGAGATGTGTGCATGAGGGGCGGGGGGAGCCACGTGAAGACAACTGCAAGAAGACAGACAACTGCAAGCCAAAGAGAGCAGCTTTAGAAACCACATTGCCGAGCCGGGCGTTGGTGGCGCACGCCTTTAATCCCAGCACTCGGGAGGCAGAGCCAGGCGGATCTCTGTGAGTTCGAGGCCAGCCTGGGCTACCAAGTGAGCTCCAGGAAAGGCGCAAAGCTACACAGAGAAACCCTGTCTCGAAAAACCAAAAAAAAAAAAAAGAAACCACATTGCCTCTCAACACTTCATCTTGGACTTCAAGTCTCTAGCACAATGGGCCACAAATTTCTATCATTTAAGCCACCAAGTCACTGCTAGTCATTGTCACAGACATAGCAAATCTGTATAGCCTCTGGCCTCAAGGAGCTTCTACTTCAGTGAAGAAATCTGACTTTTCTTGGATGATTAAGTCAGTTATATACCAGTCCAAACCAGCAAGTGCAGTTAAAGACATAAGATGGAGGAGAGTGAAAGTGGACACAGGGACCCCTGGGAAGTCTCTGCATAGTGAATGCTTATAGACAGGATCTGAAAGATAAATAGAAATTTTCAGTGCAAGACTGAGGTGAGATCAGAGTAAGAGAGCTCTTCAGGAAGAAGAGAGGAAAAGTTCTTCCTTAAGGCCTGGAAGGGATGGGAGAGAGAACAAAGTAATGGGTTATAAATGAAGGGGTGCAGAAGGGGTCACGGCAGGAGATCTGCAGGGCTTGTGGGATGTTGCCAAGTCTCAGGATCCCATTTACTTCTCAAAAGCGCGCCATCTAACTTTTGAAGAAGGATGTGCACGAGACACGAAGAATCAGAAACTGTAGCAGAGTGTCAAGTGAAAGACAATGAGGAATCAGATTAAGACTGTAAAAACACACCAGTGCAGTAGACTAAAGTAGAGGGAAAGAGAGGAAAGGTTTTCTGTTTGTTTCGTTTTTGTTTTCTTCTCTCTCTCTTTTTTGTTTTTTGTTTTTTGCTTTTCGAGACAGGGTTTCTCTGTGTAACCTTGGCTGTCCTGGAACTTACTCTATAGAACAGTCTGATCTCAGACTCATAGAGATCTGCCTGCCTCTCCCTCACGAGTGCTGAGATTAGAGGAATGTGCCACCAGTGCTCAGCAAGAGGGAAGTTCTTTGGAATAGGCAAAGAAATTAAGTCCATTACTTCAGAATTTGATCATTCTATGTTGCTGAACAAAACAACTTGGAATTGGCTAAAGTATCTGATCCATTGATTGATGAATTTATTCCCTCCACTCATCAATCAATGGTTATAAATGTCTTCTTCCCATGTAGCAGGCATTTGCCGCATTCAGGTTTTATGGAAGATATTATGGTCCATTTATAAAATGTCTGTCCAGAGGCACATTTGGTCCCAAGATGGTAGCACTGTTTTGGGAGGTTGTGGAACCTTTAGGAGACGGGGCCTAGCTAGAATAAGTGAGTCACTAGAAGGCAGGCAAGGGGTGATAACCTGGCTCTTCTTCCAGCAATTTCTCTTTTTTCTGATCAACCCGTATGTGACACAAATTCTGCCACAAATTCCCACATCATGGATCCACTGACCATCATGCCTTCCCTGTCATGATGGGCTGTTTTCCTGAAACCATGAGCCAAAATCAGATGTCTCTGTTGTTTGAATCTTGATGGTCTTATAATAATAATAATAATAATAATAATAATAATAATAATAATAAAACCCCTAGAACCAGATATCAGGGTGAAAGCTGAAAGATCAGAGAAGCAGAACAGCCAGCCACTAGTTCTCCCCTCTACGAAATCCTCAGCCTAAAGAGAGTGAGTTCCTGTTTCCTCACGCCTTATAGACCTTTCTCTTCCCTGCCATATTACTTCCTAGGATTAAAGGCATGTGTGCTTCCCAAGCAAAGGCATGAGATCTCAAGTCTGGGGTTAAAGGTGTGTGCCATCACTACCTGGCTCTGTTTCTCTCCTATACTGGATCAATCTTGTGTCGTCCACTGTGGCCTTGAACTCACAGAGATCCCTAGTGATGGATTAAAGGTGTGTGCTGCCACTGCCTGGTGTCTGTGTCTAATCTAGTGGCTGGCCCTGTCCTCTGATCCTCAAGCAAGTTTATTAGGGTACACAATGTATCACTACATGTCTCCTCCCCTGAGTTGCTTCTTTTCAGTCATTTGGTCACAGTGACAAGAAAAGTAGCAAATACAGAAAGGCACCAAGTGGTATAAACCATACATTGGGAAGAAAGGTAAGAAACATTTACAGTGAAGAGGGAGCTCACATTATTTTTATTTTTACTTCTTTTAAAGGATTTAACATTCATAGTGTGTGTGTGTGTGTGTGTGTGTGTGTGTGTACATGTACATATGTGCCATAGCACATGTGTGGAGATCAGAGGACAGCTTGCAGGAGCCAGTTCTTTGCCTCTACCATATGGACTCATAGGTCATCAAGCTCGGTGAAAAGCACCTTTGCCCTAAGAGCCATTTTGCTGGCCGCTGTGGTCTATTTTTAAAGAAGTACAGTTTGACTATGCAGATGCTCAATGTAACTGATATGATGGAGGAGCTAAAACTGGATCTAAGAGACACTCAGCTAGCTGCCTCAAATACGGTGTGTCTTCCTTTGCTACTGCTGTGACAAAGCACCATGACCAAGGCAATTTATATAAGAGAGAGTTTATTTGGGGCTCACAGTTTCAGCGGGTAAGTCCGTGGCAATCACAGTGGGGAGCAGGCAGGCATGGTGCTGGAGCAATAGCTGAGAACTCATCTTGATCCATGGGCAGGAGGCAGAGAGAGCTAACTGGGAATGGTGTGAGCATTTGAAACAGCAAAGCCTACCCACAATGGCACACCTCCTCCACAAGGCCACCTCTCCTAGTCTTGCCCTAACAGTTCCACCAACTGAGGAAGCAAGCATTCAAATATATGGTCCTATGGGGGCCATTTTCATTCAAACCATCACAGCATGGCTAAAGCAATTTGAAAAGAATTATTAAACATCCTTGACTCCTCTACTTTATTTATACAGCATGCATTATTCAAACTTTCTGCTCAGTCCAACTTTTATTCCTCAGTGTATTGGGCATGCTTAATGTTTTCTCTCTTAAAACCTGCTTTCTCCAAAACCACTCAAGCTGAACAAAGAATACTGTCTGTTTCATGAATACGGAATTGGGACAAGAGATGGGTATATGGCCCATAGGAGTCACCTGTAAAACAAAGTGGACAAAGTTCCTCAGTTATTGAAAAAGTAAGTTAGTAGGCTGTGAGATGAGGGCAATCAGTTGCTGTAAGACCTTTATGGGGTTGGAGTGATAACTCAATATTGCTTTTCAAGCTTGACAGTAAAAATCTTGCATCCCACAGCCCAGAAACAATAAAACAAGACAAACTGTATCATTGACTGTGAGCATCTCCCCTGCCCCCAGGAACCCACATTAAAAAAGCCAGATGTGGTGGCACTACCTTATAATTCCAGTGCTGGGACGGTAGAAATAGTTGGATCCCCAGGCTCGCTGACTAGTCAGCCTAGCCAATTAGGCAAGTTTCCAGGCAATGAGAGACCTGGTCTCAGAAAACAAGGCAGAAACCACCTAAGAAACAACCCAGGTTGTTCTCCGGCCTTTATACTTACACACACTTAAGACTTTTCTAGTCACTACCCCTGGGTTCCCCTTTTTACTCCCCCTTGCCCATGGGGGAAGCGGTGGTCCTTGGGGTAGTTATTTGCCATTTCCAGCTCTCACTTTCACACTGACCTTTATCAACACCCTTTCCAAAATCCTCATGAATGGAAACTTCTGCTTCACGTCTAGAAGCTTCAGATCCAGGCCTTCCCTATCACTGTGTTGGGGTAGCCACGAGCTGCCAACGAGATGTTCTGTCCTAAGATTTGAATTCAATTCCTTGAGGAACTTTAGGAAGTCAGTAGTGGAAGCTACGTGACAGCAAATGGTTAGCCTTTTCCTGATGGGGTTGGAGATCACAGCTGTGATCCTGTTGTCTGAGGCCCATCCATTTCCTAAGTTGAGGCCTTTCAACCTCTTGCTTTCAATTCCCAAGCTTGGTTGCCATAGCTACAACCAGCAATCTCAACAACAGTGTGTTTTTGTGGTGAGTCCTTGCACATTTTGCTTAGTATAAAAACAGGGCTCTAGGGGCTGGAGAGATGGCTCAGCGGGTAAGAGGACTGGCAACTGTTCCAGAATCCTGAGTTCAATTCCCAGCACCCACACAGTAACTCACAGTCATCTATAATAGGCTCTGAAACCCTCTTCCATCATGCAGGCATATATGAAAATAGAGTACTCATATACATAAATAAATCTTAAAAAAACACGGCTCTATTTTTTAATGCCCTTTGGCTATGGAAGTCAATATGTTCTAAGCACATTGGTGTTCAGTATTTCTATTTTCTTTCCTTCAGAGTCATTAGAATAAGGCAAAAGTGGAGGGAGTGGAGAGTATGGAGCTAAGAATGCTGATGGAGCCCACAAAACTCCCCAGAGAAAGAGGTGTGTGTCTGTATGATCAGGCTTTTTGTGGGTTGAGGTTTATTCTTTATCCAGGACATGGAAGACTATCAATCAGGTTTCCACATATGACTACAGAGAGTGCACTGAATAATTTTACCTCCTACCCCATAACCTGGTGTAGAGGCAAGAAGTGGAGGTGGTCTCCTTCTTACCCATCATAAAGGGTCATAGCAGACACCCCGACTCCAAGGGATAGGTTAACAAGAGAAGAGCATAACTAATATATTTGATCATAGCTGGATGACATGGGAGACTTCAGAGTGAAGACCAACATCTAGGAAGTGAACTCAGGTTCGATCCCAGGTTACTTTAATGTTCAATGATGCAATGACTGTGGTGTAGAGATGTGACTAGACAGTGTAGATGTCTCACTGCTCTGATGAAATACCCGATACAAGAAATTTAGGCAAAGGTGGATCAGGCTGGGGAGATGGCTCAGCAGTTAAGAACATTTGTTCTTATAGAGGACCTGGGTTTGATTTCCAGCACTCACAAGGCAGCTCACAACTGTCCAAAACTCCGGTTCCAGGGAATCCAATACTCTCTTAACCTCTGCAGGCATCAAACAGATGTGATACACAGACATGCACGTAATTTTAAAAAATTGTAAGAGTAGATTTATTTTTAACCAAACAAACATCTATTTGTTGTGGGTATTCGGGTATGAATGCCATGGCACTCATGCGGAAGTCAGAGGACAACTCATGAGTCAATTCTTTCAGAAGGGTTTAGCTCACACTTTCAGAGGTTAGTTCATCATGAAGTCCTGAGAGGGTGCACCACAACAGAGCAACTCACATCTGGTCCTCTGTCTGTGAGATGGTGCTGTCCACTTACAGGGCAGGTCTTGGGCTCTTCAGTTAATCTTCCCTGGACTTCAATCACCCACACATATGATTTTTTTTTCTAGGTACATGCCAATCCAATCAAGTTGGCCAGATTAACCACTACAGACAGCAAGAAGATAATCTAGTTCTGAGAGACTGTGTGGCAACACCCTGCAAGGCCTACCCACTCAGATTCCTCTCATCTGTTCTGTACAACATTCAATTCCTTCCTGTAGCCCTTTCTGAAATGAAAGTCTTACAACCTTCTAGAAAAGTAGACCAGAGAATATTGTAAAATTTTATTTAAAATTTAATCTCAGTGTATGTGGGGCGGGGGAGCAGGTAGGTTGCATACCATAGTACACATGTGGGGGGTAGAGACTGGAGGACAAATCTGTGGAGTCGTTTCTCCCCTTTCACCTTTACTTGGGTTCTGGGGATTGAACTCAGGTCACCAGGCTTGTACGATATATGCCTTTACCTGCTCAGCCATCTCTTTAGCCCCAAAGAATTTCTTTATGGTTAGGTCTATGATAGTTTCCTCATTATGTAACAAAATACCCAACAAAAGTAACTGAAGAGTCACGTGTTTGAATGAGAATGCCCAGAATAGCATCATCTATTTGGATGCTTGGTCCCCTGTTGGTGGAACCGTTTGGGAAGGACTAGAAGGTGTGGCCTTATTGGAGGTGTGTCACTGGGGGTAGGCTTTGAAGTTTCAAAAGATTCATAGGATTCCTAGTGCACTCTCTCTGCCTCATGGTTGTGGATCAAGATAAGAGTTCTCAGCTATTCCTTCACTCCATCACCATGAACTCTAGCTTCCTGAAATCATATGCTTTCTTTTATAAGTTGTCTTGTCCATGGTGTTTTATCATAGCAATAGAATAGTCACTAAGACAACTTATTTTGGATGGTAGCGACATGAGACACCTGGACACATTGCACTTGCAGATGGGAATCTGCAGGAGGTGAATACTAGTGCTCACTAGCTTTCTCCCTCTTCAGTCCTGGACACGAGCCCATGGAATGCTTCAGCTGACATTCAGGGTGAGTCTTTCTTCCTCAGTTATACTTCTTTAGAAATGCCTCATAGACAGGTCTAGAGGTGTGCCTCCTAGATGATTTAAAATCCAGATAAGTTGACAATGAAGACTAACCACCACAAGTTCCAAACCAAAAAAGGAGAGGAAGATCAAAGTGATCTTTTGGGGCCTCATGACTGGCTTTGTGGAGGAGGGGCTCTTGTTTCTTTGACCTACACTGGAGAAGAGGAATTCAAGTTTATATGGCTTGCATTAGAGAACAATGAGAGGTGAGATACAGGAAGACAGAAGGTGCACACTTGTGCACCATTAAAATTTCAGAGTCAGCAAGGTGGTGGTTCAACAGGTAAAGTACAAACCTGGTGCTCTAGGTTCAATCCCCAGAATCCATGGTGGAGGTAAAGAATCACTTCCAAAAGCTGTCCTCTGACATCCATACACACACCAAAATGCATGCTCATACATACATAGCACACATACACACACACACACACACACACACACAACACACCACACACACGGGGGGGGGGCAGAGTATACGTGAGTAAGAAGTCTCTATCTTTATTATTTTAATATGATCTAGCAGCCAGGTGGTAATGGCACACACCTTTAATCCCAGCACTTGGGAGGCAAAGGCAGGAAAACCTCTATGAGTTCAAGGCCAGCCTGGACTACAGAGAGTTTTAGAACCACCAGGGCTACACAGAGAAAACCTGTTTTTTGTTTTTTGTTTTTTTTTTTTTAAGATTTATTTATTTATTATGTATACAGCATGTATGACCAGAAGAGGGCACCAGACCTTATTACAGATGGTTGTGAGCCACCATGTGGTTGCTGGGAATTGAACTCAGGACCTCTGGAAGAGCAGTCGGTGCTCTTAACCTCTAAGCCATTTCTCCAGCCCCTGAGAAAACCTGTTTTGGAAAAAAAAATGATCTTTACCTAAAATTTTGCAATATTTACACCAATTTACTTAGATAAACCAGCTAAGTTTGTTCAGTTCTTTCAACTGTGTGATTTTTAAAGTTAGCATGCAAGTACTATTTCCTTATGGCAATATGGTTTCCTTATGGCATTTTCATATCTAAGTCATTCTTATTTGTTCCTCTCCCCTCTGTCCTCTCTTATGCCTATCCTCTTTTATGCCTACTCTGTTTTTTCCCCCTTTGGGAAAGAAAATTAACAGAGCTCCCAAGTTGAGCAATTTAAGAAAAAACCCAATCGTCGAGGCTAATTCATTTTCACTCCTGGAATAAGAATCTTGTAGTCCAGACTTACTGGGGGAAGAGAGAAGGATATTCATCGTCATCACACCAGACCTGTCAACAAGGGATCACTGCTAAGATCTTGTTTCTCTGAGTTTCAATGGAGCCATCTGTAAGGCAATTGCAGCTGTGTGAAGTTAGCGAGAACAGATTGTAAAGAACCGCTCTAGGCTCATCCAAAAGGAGTGATAGTTCTCTTCTCCTGCCTAGACGAGCTTTTTGTTTGTTTCCTTCCAGCTTTGTTTTTGTTTTTGTTTGTCTTGTTTATTGACCACAGCAGGTACAGTGGAAATGAATGCGTTCAGAATTGAGGATGGAGCCTCTCTGTTCTGAAATTTCCTGAAAGGCCTCATGACTCCTTACCAAGTAGAGAGCAGGTTCTCTGTTGAGCTGTGAGAGCATGTGTTAATATTCTGATCCGCCCTTGAAATCCCACCTTCTCGGTGCTGACCTGCGTCCTGATGCAAAAGCCTCATTCTAAGGAAAAACTCCTCCCCTTCTCTCTCTCCTCTTCTGCTTTTTCTCCCACGAGATGCGCACCCTTGACCTCTCTCCTTCTCCTCCTTCTTCTCTCTCTCTTTCCTGTATTTCTCTATTATAATAAACTCTCCACGTGGATGCAGCATCTGGGTTGTGGATTACTGGCCGTCACTGTCACTGCCGCCATGGCGTGCACCTGCCCAGCCCACCGCCGCATCTGCCCAGCTTGTTTCCCTTCACGTGTGGGATACCTTCAGGAGTCCCCACCCCCTTCACAATAATTCATAATATTGGTGCCCAACGTCAATCCCACTGCTTTCTCTTGCCCACCAGCAATCTGAGGAGCTCTGGGATCCTGTACCACCTGCCATTTTTCAGGCTGGGGCACCGCCAGGGACTCTTCATCCTACCAGATGGGTAAGATTCCTCCCTTCCCTTCTGGCCATTTTCCCACAGGTGAGGATTCATCTTGTTTCACTGGCTGGTACCACATGTCTTTAGGGCTCTAAGCGCCTCAGCCCCCATCCCTATGCAACAGCATATGGAGACGGCTTGTGCCCACTCAATTCCACAACCCATAGCCTTTGTTACGATGGTCCATTGGCTATCTTGTGCCATTCATTAGTCCTTGCTGACTCTCTGGGACGCTGGAGGTCAGATGCGTCTCATTTTGCTCACTGGTACCACATGTCTTTTGGGCTCATAGCCCTTCAGCTGCCCCCCTCCTCCCTATGTGATATCCTGGGCCCTCTCGATTCCATGGCCCACAGCCGTTGTGATGACGATCCATGGACTATCTTGCGCCGTTATCGTTGGCCCTCACTGACCCTCTAGGACACTGAAGGTCAGTCCACCTCATTGTGGAAAAATGCACCTATGGCCCCATACCCCACCACTGCAACCGACCCATGGCTTGGGTTCATTCCTTTTCAATTGCCTGTACCATGCTACAGCCTGGGAGGTCCCTCTCTCCTGCCCAGCTGTACTGCTACTCCATTTCCCTGAGCTCCAATTCATTAACCATAAAGCCTTCCAGAAAAACTTTTCTCCATCTTTTTTCCACAAAGTCTATTTCCTATGTGCAAATTGAAATGTATGATTGATATGGCCGTCTATATTTCTTTCTGACTGACTTTAAATGCTTCAATTTATCTGTTCCTTATCTGCTCAGTTTATTTTAGGGGGAAAAAAAAACCACATGAACACATGGTCAGGTGTCATACTTAATAGGGACAATCATGTGGTCAGGCAGTGCCATCTTAAATAAGAGCAATCACATGATCAAGGTGCCATCTTAAATAAGGTCAAAACAGGCAGGTCAGATGACCTTACCACCATCTTTACTCAGGGCAGCATGCTCCTATGCTGGGATAACGTGGCAACAGTAATGCTTAAGACACTTTAAATCTTTTTAAAATGTCATGTACTAGGTCTCTTGATAAATGATTCAGGATATAAATACCAGTTATACATACTTTTTAACACAAATCTGTAATTCTGCTAGAACTCAAGGGTATGGGTCTATTTCTGCTGTTTTGTCTTCTCTTCTATGATATGATTTCAGAACTGATTGATGATACTAATTTATCCAAAACTTTTATTTTTCCTCACTTGCCTATTCCTGAGGATTGGTATTTCTCTCCTTCCTGGTCTTTCTTTTCCAATCACTAAGACCATGGGCCAAAAGGTTCCAAATAAATTCATAAATTTTAACTCTTATCTCTAGTCTATATTTTATCAGACTGGTAGAAACATTGAAGCAACAGTTGTGGACCACAACCTGAAATGCTTTCCCTGCTACAGATGTCAGCAGAGATTCTTTTCTGTGTGATGTGGACCAGTCCAGCCAAACATAATTATTCCCTGTCTCTACAGCCAGGTCAGATGACGATATGCCTGGGTTCCCTCCTCACCTTTGACTAGCCAGAGTTCTGACTACCTGTTGCTTGTTCCAGCTTGAAGCAGCTCTGGAGAACATGTCATCCTGTGCTCCCTGTTCCCAGGACAGGCTAGAGGGCTAGGTTAAGGACGGAAACCCTGACACAGGGGACAAATTGGCTATCTAATGCCCATTGACATACCAGGAAACTAGACCCAATATTGTCAATTGATACTTTTTAATTAAAATGGTTCTGCAATAAGACAAGACACTTGACCTTCTTTATGCAGAACAGAAGAGGTATTATATAATCTTAATAAATTATTTCTACCGGGGGTCCTTTCCTTTTCTCAGAGGGTCCTTTTCTCAGAGTTGGGCTGCACCCTGACTCACAAGCCCCTTTTCTCCTGTTCCCATTCAGCCTTGGGATCTTTCCCCTGTCACTCTTTTTTGCCTTCACAGGAGACAGCTTAAGAAATAATTATTTCTATATAAGTCATTCAGGATTATAATCTGGCTGTATTAAAAGATTAGCCCCTGTCCTTGCTAACTTCATTAAGTAACTAACTGGAAAACCTGCATATTCAGATTTAAGTCATATATACCCTCAAAGTTATAAATACACCTAACAGATTTTGTTCCCCTAGTCCTCAAACACCTGTAGAGATCTGAGAATATGGCATTTAATACAAAAGCTTTTTATGATAAAGAGACATGTCAGCTCCTGGCAGCATCCTGTATCTCCTCCAAGAAGATGGCCGCAGAAGAACTTCCACCCAGAAGCTCATGGCAAGGCTGGCCCTGAGCGAAAAGCTGAGATGCTATCTAGACTGTAAATAAGTGGAACAACAGAGGACTGGTTGCCCCATACTGCAAAGTCAAGGTGGGTCAGTCTCCTCAAATTTCTACTCCACAGAAAAAAATCTGTCAGATCTTCTGGGCCTATCAGCTGAACAAGTGCTTCTGCACACACACCCTCAATGGCCATGGAGAGACTTGGGATTGCTGCCTAGGTAGCTGGAAAGCTTTCTCATTTCTTAAATTTATCCTTCTCAGTTCTGACGATGTTTGATAACTAGGGTATCAGTTTAACATCCCCAGACTTCATGGTATAGGGTAGATTGGTTTCAGATATAACTCCAGACGTTCAAAGTTTTAACAAACAGTTCTTAAGATTTTTTAACCTTTTGCCATGATGTAAATCCATTCCAGTTGTCTTACAGATACCTACAGGCTCCTGGGAAAAGTTCTGCTACTGCATCAAGAAATCTGGTCTGATGAAAACTAACAATTCCAAGCCCATTTCTGACCCCACCTATTTTGCAAGCATATTTTGCAGGTTCACTTTTCCCACCTGACTTCCAGAGAAATAGCAGATGCCATGGCCTCTATACTCCTGATTTGGCATCCCATTTCCCACCAAGTTCCTGGAACACCACTGCTGCAGCCTGCCTCCTCAGCTCCCTCAAGGAACGTTCCTGAGATCTTCTGCCATGCATGACTCCTGGTTCCCCTCTCCTCACTTAATCCTTTGTCAGCTTGAAGCAGTCTCAGGAATTCAGTGCCCTTGTTCCCTCACTTGCTTCCATAACTCACCTTTTTTATAGTAATCAAGATGGAGGAATGTTAATATTCTGACCTTGAAATCCTGCTCCTTGGGGCTGCCCTGCATCCTGACATAAAGGAAAAACCCTTCCCCTTCCTCTTCCCCTTCCCCTTCCCCCCTCTCTCTTGCTCTCTTCCTTCCTGCCATGAGCATGAGGTGCACACACCTCTCTTTCTCTCTCCTTTCTGTCTCTTTATCTTTTATTATAATAAACAATTTCCACACGGATTCAGCGCTCTGAGTTGTGAATATCCACCCATGCCCAGCTGTCATGCCCACATGGCATGGGTCACCCACCAGCGCACACTGCATCTGTCGAGCATGTCAGCATGTTTCCCTGCACATATGGGATACCCTCAGGGTCCCCTATGCATAATTAATAACAGCACAGCTCTGGGACTAAGGCACTAAGTGGGTCAGTATGCATGTACCGATCTCCTTTTGAGCTGATTCCAGAGGATATGTCTCTAGATAGGATGAAGGATCTACACACACACACACACACACACACAATCACCTACATTCATACATACACTGTAATGGTTATATGTATCAATTGCACAGACACATGCACACAAATGGTTACGTGTGTGAGATTAGGCTAAAGGATGCCTAGCTAGCTTGTAAGCATTATTTAGTGTCTATGAGGTTAGTTCTAGGAAAGGTAAGTACTTGGATAAATAGACAAAGATCTACCTTTTTCAGGGTGGGCAGGCCTCATCCTGTTAAGGGCCTACATAGAACAAAAAGGGGAAAGGCCAGTGTACTCTCTTCAGGAGCTTACATACCCACCCTCTCCTTCAGCCTTCAGCAGCCTTTTCTCCAGGCATTTTGATGTTAGCTTTCTTGCTTCTCCAGTTTGGAGGTAGCATATTGTAGGACATCTTGGTTCCATAATAGTGCAAACCAACTTCTATAATAACTCTTCAGTATCTTAGCCTCTCTTCCCATAAGGAATCCCAAGTATTATACAGGGAAGGCTTCTAAGGAAGAGAGGGAGAGCCAAAGTTGACAATGAAGGTACAAACATAAACTTTTCCCCAGAGTAGTATTATCCCACAGGATGGAAGATAGTACAACATCCCCATAATGTACCAATCATAGCAAGTATAAAGCAATCTGTTTCAGATCCCAGTCATAAACAGGTGCTGACCAGTCCCCTGCTAAGATGCAGAATAAGGGCACAGAAAGAAGTGATGTAGTTGAAGGGAGAAGGTTGAGTGTCATGCTGTTCCTCTGGGCACAGAGGGACCAGAGAGCTTCCTAAAATCCATATACCAAAGACTCTGGTTGACTTAGGAAAATACACTACCAGAAGGGCCTAGCAAGCATCTCAAATTAGGAGGGGACAAACTGAGAACACTTTTCCCCCTCTTGGCTAACAGTCAGGAGTTTGGAAAATAAAAGGTACTAAAGACTATAAATAACTGGGCAGTGTGATGTGCACACCCACAGTCACTAAGCCTCAGGAAGTTGAGCTAGTGAACGAGGCAGAAGGATTTAAAGGGAAAAAGGCCGAGTACTTTAAATCAAGACAGCAGGAAAAATGTCAGTGTCGGGAGTCACTGAGCCCCAACTCATTTCAATCTCAAGAATGTAGAAGCTGAAACACAAGTTACTTTACCTTATTAATCTACCCAGGCAATTCAGAGGCCACTGTAGCCACTACCTGAGGAGGCCCAGCTACATTGGTGAGACCTTGGTATTGCTCATGAAGCTGGCTTGACAGGCATGCAGAATGCCAAGAATTTACAGGATCATAAAGGCTTCCACCCAGATTTCAAAGGATAGCCTAACAAAGCAGGCAACAGTTAGCAGAGCTGTTTAATCCCTGTAGAGTTTCCTTAAGCAAGGTGCAAGAAAATGTCACACCTGAGAAACAATGGGGACTGCAGGAAGGTGGAAATGCCGTGCATAAGAGAGCTTCTATGGCCACAGGGAGCAAGCAAGCCACCTCCAGCACACAGGCTATGTGGATTGTGACCAGCAAGGACATGGGGGTGGGACTGGCGAAGTTCTTTGGTACTCACATCATGCCACCATGCTTCCAAATTCCTGACATGTGGCTACAAGAATTAATGTTTGCTTGCTGAGTTTTGGTCTCGTTTGGGACTTAGCCTTCTTTGATACTCATCTACTTGTCTCTCTTGGACTGGGAATGTTTTCCCTGTGCCACTGTGTAAAGAAGAATGTAACTACTTGATTTTCATAGGAGCTCACCAGTAAGCATTTGCCATCTGTCAGAGACAACATTGGACATGAACTTTTAAGTCATATTGGAATAGATGAGATCTTGGAGGACTCTTGAAAGTGGACTAAATGCATATTGAATTAGGATGAACATAATCCTTCAGGTACCAGGAGTGGAGTATTATGCTTGAGTATGAAATGTCCTTGCAGGATCATATTTTGAAAATGTAGTCCCCAGATAGTTAGTTTTTTGGCAGAAACTCCAGGAAGTGAGACCTAGTTGTAGGAAAGCACTGTGGAGAGTATTTGAACTGTGTGTCTTCTCCCTGTCACCTTCCTCCCATCTGCTTCCTGCCACCAGTCGTGAGCAGCTTTCCTTGGGCCCCAGGTACCCCCCTGATGTTCACCCTCATCTCAGATCCAAAGCCCTGGAGTCAACAGATCATGAACTGAAAGTCAATTCTCAGTACTATCCCAGGGGTAATGGTTAACAGAAAACAAATAGCAAAATATGTATAGTCTGTGTCCATCACAATACACCAAAAAAAGTATCTTCTTTTAAAAAAAAAATTAGGTGATAAGTCCATAAATGGTGGTGCTACTGGAAGGACTAAGTTCAGGAAAGGCAAATCTATACCCAAGAAGTGTTAAGTTCCTATTAGCACAGAGCACTGTACCTTCCACGATGTATGACCAAGGCCAAATGGGGTCAACTTGCTAATGAGTGACTGGCAAGTCCCCTAGGAGAATGTATTTTGCCAGGGACTCCTTATCTTTACCTGGCCTGGAACGCTAGATGAGGGACTCTTTCAAGGTTGCCACAGGCCTTCTTGGTTTCAATGCCTGTTTTTAATTGTATGCTCACATTTGTTTCCAATTTTACCTTCAGTCAGCTAAAATAAACAGCTGACTTTAGAGTCTTTGTATACAGTTACTTTTGCTCTAGTGACTTAGACAATCCATATATCCACATACTTGGGTTTCTCCGGCCATATTGTCTACTTGAATTTCACTTGTTGATGAGACTACTGCTATTCTTTTTTTTTTTTTTTTTTTTTTTTTTTTTTTTTTTTTTTTTTTTTTTTTTTTTTTGTTTTGCTTTCCTGACTTGTAGCCAGCTGCTGAATCAAGAGATCTGCTCTGCTCCGATCTGGATAAAGGCTGCCACCCCCCGACTACTGCTATTCTTAATAACTACGATGACAGTACATATGACAGATTACTGTTAGTCACTCCTGGCAGAAGTTACCACTTCTTATAATGTGATCAAATCAACCCTTGAAACTAAGTTTTTAAATTATGAAATGGTTAAAAAATTTAGAGTTTTTAAATTATAAAATCTGGTCTCCACTGTGATAGGAACCTGGCATGATAGAACACACCTGTGACCTCAGCACTTGGGAAGGGGAGGCAGGATTGCAGATTTCAGGCTAGGCTGGGCTATACAGTGAGACCATTTCTAATGAGTAAAAAATTAATATTAGACTACAATGAATTATTTAAGCCATGAACATGCTTTTTCTACCCTTCTCAATGCTAACATCTCAAACTACTATACAGATGTCAAAATCAAGAAAATGTACTGCACGAGCCTTATTAAATTCTATTATACAGGCAGTCATTGTGTATATATAACACTATGCCATTTTGTTGTATGACTGAGCAAACACAGCCATGACTAAAACAACTTCCTATTATCATTCTATAGCTACATCCATTTCCTCTCCCATTTTGTTTGTTGGCAATAATGAACCTGCTCTTGAGCTTCACTTCATGAATGCTACAGAAGTGAAATCCCAAGGTATGCATCCTGCTGAGATTTTTTTTTTCACTTAACACTTTTTTTAAACCTAATTGTTACATATATCAAGTTTCACTTAAAAACTGGACTTGAGACAGAGTCTAGCCAGATGGGGTTCTGAAAGCCCAAACTGGCAGGAAGACAGCCATGGGCATGTGAGCCTTATTATAAGGAAGTATGTGGTGGAGAAATGGGAGAGATAGAGAAGCAGCATGGTTCTTGTGCTATAGAAAGATGCAGAAAGGAAAAAATGAAGACAATGAGGAGTGGGCAGGTGTTGGAGACCTGCTTGACACCTGGGGACACAGTGAAGGTGGTGAGGAGTAGACTGAGTAGGGAGGTCTGTTTGCCACCAGGGCAGGGGGAGGGGCATGGTGATGTCCCAGCTGGGCTGCTGCCGAGGGCCAGGTCTGGGTCCCTGGTTCTACAGTAGCCAGGGTCTGTGTTGATACCTATGACTCTGGTTGCTGAGTGCCATGCTGATTCCAGTGGGCTGGGCTACTTCTTGGGGTTGGGTTGAGGTCCACGAGCCATGCCACCACTGGGGCCATACTGATTTGGGTGACCTTTGCTGCCACCTGGGGCCACAGTGACAACCAGGCCTAGGCTGCTGTTGATGACCACGTCTGGGTCCGTGGTCCTACCACAGCTGCTGAGGTCTATGTTGATGACCATGTCTCATGGTGCCACGAAAAACCATATGAAGCCTGGGGACTGGGCTGCCACCTGTGGCCTTGTTGGTGTCCAGGAGCCATGCTGCTGCCAGAGTCATACTGAATAAATGGCCAGGGCTACCACTTGGAGCTAGGATGTCGACCAGGCCAAGCTGCTGCCTAAGGCCATGTCTGGGCCTGTGGCCCAGCTGCAACTGGGGTCTGTGTTGAAGTCTGTGGCCCAGGTTCCCACTAGGGCCCACACAGAGGCCTGGGATCTGGGTCAGAGCCTGCAGCTTGGTTGGAGTCTGGGGACCATGACTCAGCAAGGACCATAAAAATAAGGGTGGCCTCTGCTGTCACTTAGGAAAATGGTGTCATCCAGGCACAGGCTGCTGCCAAGGGTCATGTCTGAGTCTGTGGCCATACAGTGGCAGGGTCCAGATTGACCTATGTGGCACCTGTTGCCATCAAGCACCATGAGGATGGATGCCAGGGTAAGGTCAGCCACCTGAGTCCAGGTTGGTGTCCGAGGGCCAGGATGCATCCAGATCTGAGTGGCTTGAGCTACTATACAATGTAATGGTGACATCCAGGCCAGAGCTGCAGCTGAGGACCATGTCAGGGTCTGTGGCCCTACTGCAGCCAGGGTCTGTGCTGATGTCTGATGCTTCTTACCATTGAAGGCCCTGCAGACACCCAAGATGAAAGGCCATGTTGTTGCCTCAGGGACATACTGCCACTGGGGCAGTGGTGACATACAGATCCAGCTGCTGCTGAGGACCATGTTGGGGTCCATGGTCCTACTGAGGCTGGGGTCTGTGCTGAAGTCCAGGTCCTGCATTGCCACCAAAGGTCACATAGACACCCAGTCATAGGACTGCCAGAACCATTCCCACCTGAGTGGCCATTCCTTCCACAAGGATTGTCATCTGGGCCCAAGCTGCTGCCAAAGACCATGTCTGGGTCAGTGATCCAGGGGCATCTGGGGTCTGTGTTGATGTCTGTGGCCTGTGTCACCTCAGAGGGCCTTAGAAACTATGTGAGATGAAAACAGAGGGCCATGCTGAACAGACCTTGCCCTTCACTAGCACTGGAAAAGCTGGCCTTGCCTCTCACTGGACACTACAAGAAAGCTGGCCCCTGCACTCAGGAAAGATGGCCTCACCCCTCAGCACAGGTGAGGGTGAACTGACCCTGAGGACATGCATGTAGGAGAGCTGATTCTACTCCCTTGGTGATTGAAAAGCTTGGCTACCACCAAGGCCCACAGCCTGGCCCTGACCCACTCTAGCATCTACCCTATCTAGGACCTGCTAGAGCTCGTGAAGGGACTGGTCCAAAATGGAATGATTCCCACAAGATCTCCAAGACTCAGGGTGGCCACAGGATATCCCAGAGGAGTTCTGATGAGGATCCAGTGAGGATGGTGTATCAGAAACCAGAGGCCTTGAACCAGACTAGTGACTCATTGCAATGAACATTTGCCAGTAAAGCTGATGGGACAAAGGGATATACTGTATGGCACATGGAAGCCTCCAATGCCACCAGGACAAATGAAGAGGTGTTGGAGGGGCAGGAAGAGAGAAGCAAAGAGATTTTTCTGTTGTTTTGTTTTTTTGGGGGTTGTTTTTGCTTACTTTTTTTTTTTTTGTGGGGCATGGCAGCAATGAGGGGAAGATATGAGGGGACTGGAGGTGAGCAGAATTAGGGTGCATGATGTGAAATTCCTGAAGAATCAATAAAGACATTAAATTAAAAAAAAACCATAACAACTGCAGATTTCAGACTACCAATATAGCAGTTTATCTATGGAAGGCTATTTGGATAGTTTCTAATTCGAAACTATTATACAGAGTTGCAAAATACATGAATAAATGCCTGTGTGAAAATTGTCTTCTGTAGCATCCACAGCTGAGTAAATGTACTGAGTGAGATGCTGCTATGGCTCCAATATGCTTTTAAGGCATCCCCAGTTATTCATGTTTGAAATCTGTTCCCCACTGTGATATTGATAGGTAATGTGACTTAAGAATAGTACAAAGAAGCTGGGCGGTTGTGGCGCACGCCTTTAATCCAGACTCGGAGGCAGAGCAGGCGGATCTGTGAGTGAGCACCTGGCACAAGTGAGTCCAGAAAGAAAGCTACAAGAAAACTGAAAAAAAAAAAAAAAAAAAAAAAAAAAAAAAAAGAATAGTACAAAGAGACAAGATCACTGAGGACAATATCCACAAGAGGAATTGATCTACTTGTGGGACCCTAGGCAATGCCTATTAGACAGTTGTCATAAAAAAGCAAACCTTGCTAGAAATGCCAGGGTCTAAGAGCAATCCCTGGGGAGACTGAAGTAGGGCTGAGAGTTTAAGGTTAGTTTAGGTTACATACTAAGACTGTGTCAAAAAACAAAAACCAGGTGTGGTAGCACATGCCTATAATCCCAGACCTTGGAAGGTAGAGGCAGAACTGGGAATTTAAGGTCATCCCTAGCTATATAACAAACCTGGGTTTACATAAGACCCCGTCTTCATCACTCACTGAGATAGGTGCTCATAACTACTGTGTGCTCTTTGGAGAGCTGAGAGGGGTATCTGTGTCTTGACCTTGAACCTCCAGAACTGTGAGCTAATAAACTTATTTTCTTTATAAAGTACCTTAACTCAGGAAACTTTTCATTAATAGAAAATAGGCACATAACAAGTTCTTTGTTGTTGTTTTGGTTTGGTTTTGCTCCATTTCTGCCAATTTCCAGAGTGCTGCTCCATTTTATATGCACATCAGCAATTTAAGAGTGATCTAGGGGCTCAGCAGTTAAAAGCACTGACTGCTCTACCAGAGAATTTGAGTTTGGTTCCCAGAACCCATGTGGTGGCTCATAATTATCCTTAACTCCAGTCCATGGGGATCTGGTGACTCTTCTGACCTTTGTGGGTACCAGACAGTGTAGATATATACATGCAGGCAAGCATTCATATAATAATGACTCAGTTTCTCCTTCATCAGCACTTAGTCTTATCACTACTCTTAGCCATTCTTATAGGTTTGCGAGGATAGGCCACCATCAGTTGTCTTTTTTTTTTTAATTTTTTAGTTCTGTTTTTATGTGTATGTCTGATGCCCAAGAAGGCCAGAAGAGGGTATTAGATTTCCTGCAACTGAAGTTGAAGACAAGTTGTGAGTCACTATGTGGGTGGGTGGTAGAAACTAAACCCAGGTCCTCTACAAGAGCAGCAAGTACTCTTAGCCACAGAGCCACCTCTCCAGCTCACTGTTGTAGTTTTGATTTATTTGCATTTCAGTGGCTATTGACACTGTTTAGTGTTGATCCATATATCCACTTTAGCAAACTATGTCTTTTGAAGACTGCTAAGTATACCACTTAAAAATACTGTTTTGAGAATATGTACCCTTTTTTTGGATAGGGTCTCACCATGTGACTTTGCTGACTTGGAACTCACTGTGTAGACCAGGCTGGCCTCAAACCCACTAAGATCTGCCTACTGAGCCTCTCCAGTGCTGGGACTATTGGGGTCACCTTGTAGGGGAGATCATATACTCTAGCCTTTGTTGGGCTGTGAGTTCAAGTATTTCCTGTCAATCTACAATCGGCTTTCTCATCCTTTTAACTAGGTTTTATACAAGTTTATTTTTTTCAAAGTTAAAGGGTATTAGATTGGCTTACACAATATAATCTGGGTAGTCCAATAATGGCTTTCTCACATTGGAGAGGTCAAGAACTAGGTCAGTTCATAACTGTGTGCCTCAGCAATCCTAATTTAGTGCTGAAGGCCTGAAACAAGTTTTGGGTTTTTTTGCTTTGGTTTTTGAGACAGTTTCTCCCTATAACAGCTCTGGATATCCTGGACCTCCTTTGTAGATCAGGTTGGCCTCAAACTCAGAGAGGTCTGCCTGCCTTTGCCTCAGTGCTGGGATTAAGACGGGAGCCACCACTGCCCAGCCAGTTTTGTTTTTGTGACAGGGCCTCCGTCTGTAGCCCAGTGCCAGGCTTGCTTCAAACTCAGTGATTCTCCTGCCTGAGCCTCCCTCCCAAGTTCTGAAATTATAGGTAAGAACACTACACAGCTCACTCTAACTTTTAATTTTAATGAGATCCAATTTAGCCAGTTTTCTTTTTGTTAAACCTAAGAATTCTTTGTCCTAGATCCTGAACATTTCCTTACCTTTTTTTTTCCTAGACAGAAAATTCAGACAAGGTCTTGTAGTTTTCTTGGATGGCCTTCTGGACTCCTTGTTGCCACAGCATCCTCAAAAGCAGGTATTATAGGCACATGCCAACCTTGCCAGACTTTTCTATAACTGTTATAGTTCTAGCTTTATATGAATGCCCGCCCTGACCCCCACCCCCTAACTACAAAGTATGAGATTTAGGTTGAGGCCCTGTAGTAAAAGAAAATAATAGCATCATTTATTGTAAAGGCTACTCTTATGGCCAATGTTGTCAAAGTGATAGATCCAAAATCATCTGGGGAGATGAGCCTCTGAGTATGTGTATAGATTATTATTATTATTATTATTATTATTATTATTATTATTATATGCAAGTACATATACCTACCTTGCCTGGCTGGGATCCTAAACTGTAACAGCATACATTCATGCTCTGCTTCCAGCTGCTTCAAGTTTCTAATACCTTGACTTCTCCATCATGGTGGATTTTATCTTGAACTGTGAGCAAAAATAAGCCTTCTTCCTTAAGTTGCTTTTGTCTTAGTATTTTTTCACAGCAACAGATAAAACTAGGACATCTGATCCTACTGAACTGCTATTGTTTCTCTATAAATCAAATATATCTGTATAGCTCTATCTGGATTTTCTATTTTCTTGCATCAATCTTTCTCCTCTGGCATTAACACACTCTTGACTATGACAGTTGTAGTCAGGGTTATTCTTGTGATGAAACACCATGACCAAGTCACCTTGGGGAGGAAATGATTTATTTGGCTTATACTTCCATATTACTATTCATTACTGAAGGAACTCAGGACAGGAACTCAAGCTAGTCAGGAAGCCAGATGCAGGAGCTGTTGCAGAGGCCATGGAGGGATGTTGCTTACTGGCTTGCACAGCCTGCTTTCTTATAGAACCTGGACCACCAGCCCAGGGATAGCACCACTCATAATGGACTGGGGCCTCCCACATCAATCACTAAATAAGAAAATATCCTACAGCCTTGCCACAGCCTGATTTTGTGGAGGCATTTTTCTCAATTGAAGTTCCCATCTCTCAAATGACTCTAGCCTGTGTCAAACTGACATAAAACTAACCAGCACAAACACCTCCATAGTATCAACCCCAGGTCTTCTACAAGGCAAGAACTTTACCAACTAAATCATCTCCCAAAAGTCTCATGTAGCCTAATGCTGGCCCTAACTCCTGAACCTCCTGTATCAGCTTCTGATCTGCTGGGATTACAGGTGTGTGCCACCATAGCTGGATGAAATTTACACCTCACAGATTGTACATATTCAGGCACACTTATACCTAAGTCTTATGCTGTTGTTAACAATCATAAAAATATTATATTTTTGTTAATCTTGTAATAATGCAACTTTATTAAATTAATTTATTATGAATCTTACTGCCTTGAAGTTTTATGGGTAGGGAATTATGTCACCCACCTGTACATAACTACTTAATTTATAATCTGCCTGATGCATGGGGGAGAAGTAGAGTAAGAAGTAAGTATATTTTCTTGCTTACAGCTTATAGTACTGTTGCCTAGCAGAGAGGAGTGCTTATTTTTCTCCATCTGAGATACCAGACTTTAACATTAAGTATGATGCTAGGTACTATGGCTTCAGTGCCTCTTAAAGACCCATAGTTAAAGACTTGTTTTGTAGGAGGGTGAAAGTGGTAAGAGGTGGAAACTTCTGGAGGTCTTTAGTCAGTGGCTTACCTTGAAAGGGTCTGTGGAAACCAGCCTTTCCTCTGGTCTGGTTTGCAACCTGACCATTTTGCTCCTACCTGTTCCTCACCACATTGCTGTCCTTTCCCAGATGAACAGAAAGCAAAGAAACTCCTGTTTTTGGTATACTGGGTTTAAACATGAACGGGTATTAAATTCTGTCAATTGCCTTTTCTGAGTGTAATTTTCTTCTTTAGTCTGTTGATAAGAGTGAATGACACTTGTTTCTTGAAATTGAACCAGTCTTACATAGATGAAATAGCTCATAAACTGGGAATTGTAAAACTTTTGAATACTTAAAAATTTTCCAGTGAAACCAAGGCTTAAAGGAACCATTCTCAAACACGACTTCTAAGCTACTGAATTTAAATCAAGTTGTTGGCAGTGTTTTGTTACTTTAGTAGCTACAGAGCTAGTGACTTGTCTGAGGTTCACCAATTTTTATCACATCTAAAGAGCAGTTTGTTTCATTAACTTTTCTACTGTTTTTCTATTTTCACTGGTTATTGTTTCTTTGCTTGCTTTGGGTTTAGTCTGTTCTACTTTTCTAGCCATCTCCCTTTGTACTGGAACCTTAACGTAGGAACTTACCTGTTGTAGTATAGAATATTTGTTTAACTATGTAAAGATGTGTTGCTTTTGTTTATGCTGCATTTTTTTTTAACTATGTAAAGACATGTTACTGTTTTACCTTGCCTGTCTAAGGCACCTGATTGGTCTAATAAAAAGCTGAATGGCCAATAGCTAGGCAGAGGAAAGATAGGCAGAGCTGGAAGGCAGAGGAAAGGGGGCCAGCCAGCTAGAAAGCCAGACACAGAGGAAGCAGGGAAGCAGGATGGATAGTATGTAGATGAGGTAAAGAAGTCTCAGGGCAGCACACAGATAGAAATGGGTTAATTAAAAGTAAAAAAAAAAAAAAAAAGCTAGCCAGAGACAAGCCTAAGCTAAGGCCAAGCATTCATAATTAACAGTCTCTGTGTCATGACATGACTTGGGGGCTGGCAGTCTAAGAAAGCCTACTACACTTACCTGGTTATTTTGAGATCTCTTTTCTCATTTAAGCATTTCACTATCTGCATGGAGTATTTATGTGTGTTGCTTAATCCTCAAATGTTTAGTGGTTTTCTGGCTTCTATTCTGTTACTGGTTTCTAGTTCAACTCTATTATGGCTAGAGAACATGGTTTATTTTGTTGTGTGTTCCACTTGAATGTACATTTTAAAACTGTTAGGTAGAATGTGCTATAAATAACAATTAGACAATGTTGATTGGTAGAGTCGCTTTCGGTATAAATCTTAGTTATATGCTACTTCACAAACAATGTAAAAAGCTTATAGCAGTACAACTTGACTTTACTTCCTAAGGAGCCTCTCTAACATTTATTTACTTCCCTCCGTGCTTAATTCTTCATGTCTAAGCCACTCAGGGAGCACTTAACACACAAGCTATGGTGTCATGTAGTATTTTATGCTTATGTTCTCATATAAGTTTCTCAGAAGGACAAAGCACATTTTATACACATATGCTCGATCAATACATACACTCGTATATAAACTTCTAAGTTCAACATGTACCTCAGAAACCTAAATACAGGTGTCATACACTGTTTTACTTATTAAGATTTATATGTCAGAGCCAAGTGGTAAGTCACAGTGTATGGAACTAATTTGAATCTGGGTTCAGACACAGCTTTAAAAATAATAATATATGTATTTGTAATTCAGGGAGGGTAGAGAAACACACAGATCCCTGAGGCTTATTGGCTACTCAGTCTAACTGAGGCAGTGAGCTTTAGGTTTAGTGAAATAACCATCTCAAAAATTAAGATGGAAGGGATAGAAAGACTACTTTTCCAGAGGATGCAGGTTCAACTCCCAGGACCCACATGGCAGCTCACAGCTGTCTGTAACTCCAGCTCCAAGGGCTCTAAATACTCTCTTCTGGCCTCTGAGGTCATCAAGGCAAACATGTGGTGCAGACATACATTTAGGCAAAATAACACAAAACTTCTTTTTTAAAAGGAAAAAAAAGGTAGAGAGCAATAAAGGAAAACACTGTTGTTGATTTCTCCACACATGCACATATAGGCAAACATACCCCCTACCCCTGATATACACAAAAGAAAAAGATCTGAACTGGACTTTTTGTTAAATAGGATTTTTTGTTTGTTTTATTTTTTAAGACAGGATTTCACTGTGTAACAGCCCTGGCTGTCCTGGAATTCATTCTGTAGACCAGGCTGACCTCGAACTCAGAGATCCACCTGCCTCTGCCTCCCAAGTGCTGGGAGTAAAAAGGTGTGTGCCACCATCACCTGGCTAGGAATATTTTTAATGACACTGGTTATAACCTAACATTTATGGGTAGAATGACGTAATTTGATTTAAGAAATATTTTATTACATAACATATATAGGTTAGTGCGTGTACACATGAAGGTGCACATGCACAACACGTTAGTGTGCATGTGGAGGTCAGAAGACAACCTGTGGCAGTCAATTTTCTTACCATGAGGGTCCCAGGGGCCAAATTCAGGTCTTCTGATTCAGTGGCAAGCAATTTACTTGTTGGGCCATCTCAATGGCCCAAGATTTACTTTTAGGCAATGTATAAATGACATTGGAAATGATACAAATTTGTGCATAGGAATAATTGGAGTTGAGTTGATAATTGGTTAATTAGCACATGGGCATATGAAACTATGTTAATTAGTAAATCAGCATAAATATCCTGTTATGTCTTTTTATTGTTTGATAGTTTCTGTAATCAAGTAATACCAAACTCTAGTCTTGAACTTGCAATGAGCTGAGACTGATCTTCATCTACTGATCTCCTGCCTATACTTCTTGAGTGCTAAGTTTAAGAGTATTAGCTAACACACTAGGTTTATGAGGTACTTGGGATTTGAACTCAGAGCTTTGTGTATGCTAGGCAAGCACTCTATCAACTCAGCTATATCCTCGGCCCCCATTACATTTTTAAAACATTGACTAACAAAGGTGCAGTTCAGGAAAGCCAAGTTTCTACAACATTCTATAACAGAGAAAGTAGTAAAATTCAAAGATTTTATAGGAAGATGACTGGCTCACTTGGTAAAGGTACCTGCTGTCAAAGCCTGAGGACATGAATTCCATTCCTAGGATCCACACACAAGCCATGGTAAACACACACACACACACACACACACACACACACACACACACACACACACACACACACTTTATAAATCTCCACCAGTAAGTAGAAACTGTTAGGAACATGCACATCAGGATTAAAAGAAGGACAGACAATAGTTCAAGATTTTCTGAAAACATCAAGGACAAACAGAAAATTATATGCATATAGATGTTTTTTTAAATCTTATAAAAAATCTTCTGCACCTGGAGTCCCATACGGGAAATTATTTGTGACACATAATAGTCATTATTGGTTATTAGAATTAAATAACCCCTCCTTACTACTTTCATGCTTCAGCAGTTCCTTTTACTTTCAATTTCAAATCCTGAAGTCTTAGGAAAGTAGTCTTTTCCCAGACAATTAATTAAAAGGAAGTAAGACTTTCCTACTAAGTCCTAAAAATAAAACCCAAAACTGACCCAGACAAGATGAAGTCTAAAGATTCCTTAGTTGCAAATGTTGGCCCTTTATTCTCCTGCAATTTAGTATCTCTTTTTGTTACCTCTTAACTCCAACAGCCTTGACATCCACAAGCCAACATTTCCCCATTCACCTCTCCAGTCTATTTCATATATTTTATAATGTTGCCTGGGCTGTGGTTAACTCTGAACTCAGTGTGCAATTGGATTAGAAGGCAGCGCGCAGGGGAGGGGTGCTGATATAATCTTCACCTTAAAAGCATTTAAAAATTATTATTTTATGGGTATGGGTATTGTCTGTATGAATGTCCGTGTACTACAAGCACGCCTGGTGCCAGGGAGACCAAAAGAGGGCAATGGATCTCCTGGAACTGGAGTTAGATGGTTGTAGACCACCATGTGGGTGCTAGGAATCGAACCTGGGCCTTCTGGAAGAGCAAAACGTGCTCTTAATCTCCGAGCCATCTCTCCAGCCCCAGATCTTCACTTTTTGTTGGCTGTGTAGCATAACCTTTTGTGCTGTGGTAGGAATGAAGTACCTAATGTGAGATTTTCTGAGTTGTTGCTTCCCTCCACTCATCATTTTCCTTATTATTAGTTATACAGAAAAGCTGAGGAATCAGACATGAAACTAACTTCAAGCCAGCAGACAAGTCTGAAGTATAGACTGATTAGGCAGGAAGGTGTCTTAGCATCTATCTAGAAAACATTTGATTATATTTTTAGTGCCTTTACAACTTCATACACATTATTCAGATGGCTTAAAACTTATCTCTGAAAATTCATAAAAAGTAAAAACTGCTTTGTATACCTAAACTAATACTTCCATGATTTGGCAGGTGCTGTTTACAAACAGAAAAAAAAAATCTTCCTAATATATTTAACAATTAAGCAATATTTTACTCAAACTTACCTTGGCTAAACATGGTATCATCTCATTATACAGAAAAACTGAACACAAGAATCTGACCTGTATATATGGATGGCTGAGACAAAGTATCACATCATGCTATTACTTCTAGTAACACATGAAGAACTGCCAAATATCCTAAATCACAGGGTTGTAGAGAAGAGGCAAGCAAGTTTTACAAATCAACACAAACACAACAGTGTTGAAATATACAGTAGGAACATTTATTTTAACACTTCTAAAAGGTATCTTTCCATGCCTGATGATTTGATATAAAAATCAAACCCATCATATTTTTTCCATCAGTTTCTCTACACCAAGGGCAATCAGAAATTTGTACAACATGAATGTTTCTGAAACAGAAATTACAAATTAAATGATAACAGAAATACACAAATCAACTGGACCCTAAATGAATTTCTAGTGAATTTTTTCCTCCTTTTCCCCATCACCTAGAGCTTCTTTCTTCAGTTTCATTCTGCTCCTTTTCCTTTCTTTGCTTGGCCATGAACTTCTGTTAAAAGCAATTTTCAACATGAAACATTTGTTAGATGTTGTTTGCTATGTGTGCAAACCTAAATGTATCTCATTATATTTATAATTTAAAGTAGACTTAATTAACATCGATTCACTAATCATCCTTCTGACATTCGATGATATGCCAGGCATTATGTTTGGGGCTTGGGGATTTAGTAGTGGAAAAGACAAATAAAGGCATTTTTTAAAGTGCTTACACTATAATAAAGGAACTGAAGAAAAGAAAACTGAAATCACTGTAGGTGACAGTAACTAAAATTATAACAAGAAGAAAGAAGTGTGTTCATGTGCCTGTTCTTGGGTTTGATCCTTAGCACCACAAAATTAAAACAGTAACAGAGAAACTATGAAAGGTTCATCTTTTTGTAGATTTAAGATGGAGTTTGCTTTCTTTTCAAGTTGATCTTGTATCCTACCACTTTACTGAAGGAGTTTATCAGCTGCAGGAGTTCCCTGGTACAATTTTTGGGGTCACTTATGTATACTATCATATCAATGCTTTCTTTTCTTTATTTTTGGTTTTGTGAGGAAGTTTCTCTCTATGCAGTCCTGGCTGTCCTGAATTCACTCCATAGACCAGGCTGTCTTCTAACTCACACAGATCTGCCTGCCTCTGCTTCCCAAGTGCTGAAACTGAAGGCGTGTGCTACCACAACTGGTTTTGAAGTTTGCTTTCTTAAGCAAAGGCCTTTCTTAGCAGCTAATATTTGAGCAGAGACCAGAAGATAGGAAAAACTGGCCACATAAAAGGTTTGGGAGGGACACAGGAATAGTAATTAAGGCAATGGCATAATGGCAGGTGAGTTCTCAAGTCCAAGGAAGAAAAGAGTAACAAGACAGATTTCAGAGATACAGAAAAGAAGCAGGTCATGCAGTCTCACAGAGTCACATCAGTGTGGCTATTATTCCAAGTACCATATGAAATAGCTGCAAATTTTAACTTTTTTCTTAAGACAAGGTCTCAATATATAACCTTGACTAGCTTGGAACTCTGTAACTTTGGTCATCCTCAAACTTAAGCGATCGCCTGCCTCTGCCTCCAGAATGATGGGATTAAAGGTGTATGCCACCATATCTGGCCGCAGTTGCAAGATTTTAAATGGGGAAAAAAAAGTAGGCTGTAACACGTTAAAAGCACACAGAGAAGGTAAAATGTGTGAGATTAGACCTAGAATTAAACAAAGCTGGGTGGAAACCCAAGGTTTGCCACTAACTAGCTTGGTTTTTAGAAGTTCAATACACAGAATATATGAAACAACCTTAGACATTCAGGTGTCAGAACTACTGATTCCCATGGCTAACAGTAACTCTCTAGAGCAGCACCTCTTTAAACATATACAACAAAAAAGGGGAAGGTCTGTGATTCAATCAGTTTAAGAAACTGACATTTTTCTTCTGACTAGAAATTCAGAAATTTTAATCTGCTAACATGTACAGGCATTTGCAATGAGACATCAGGATAAGCAGAGTCTTCTACTTGAAAGGAGGTCCACAAGATACTACTGCTTACAAAGTCTATTCTAGAGAATGCAATTGCTCCAGGACAATGAGTAGGGCTAGAGACCATAGCAACATACAGTGACACAGAAAAACAGGAGTTTTGGACTCAGGAGCAATGAACTGGGCTAAATACCCAAATTCTCACAAAGGAAAAGAAATACACACGTTGGGGAGACTCTTACTTTAAATCAAAAGATAGTGACAGCACAAGATTTTTATGCATTACCTCTGTATTTTGCTTATGGCGTGTGCTCTTGCAGTGATTTGCCATTGCTTTTTCATCTGAGTAGAAGAGGGAGCAAATTGGACAGAAAAATCCAGCCTTTGGAACGAGAAAGTCCAAATCTAGAAGACAGGAGGAAAAAGAAAGAGAATGATCCATCAACAATGTGTCAATTACTTTACCCAAATCTGGAGATTGAACCTAGGGCCTCAAACATGTTAGTCAGGTACTCTACCACTTGGCTATATCCCCCAGCAGTACAAAACATGTATCTGTATTTAGCAATATGTAATATATATTCCAAAGCCTCCAGAAGCCAGAATGCTACTGCACTGCAAGCTGAAGAATCTGAGAGAGGAGAAAACAAACATCTTAGAAATACCCTGTTGAAGCAGAAGATGAAAACAGCAGAATGATGGGCTGCTAAGCATCTAAAAGCCTCTCAACTCAACACAGTGGTCAGGAGCAAAGTCTGCTAGGGAAGCTTTTCAGCTTGTTTGGCCTAATTGAAATTCCTGCTTGGGGAAATACAACTCAGTTTTTAACCACAGCAGCAAACAAAAGTACAAGAAAGAAAAAGGCAGGCATATTCCAGCCTTCAAGAATGAAATAAAAATATCTATGCAAAGTTAAAAAAAAATACCTAGATAACCTGTATTCAGAAACACCAAGCAAGGTTAACTTGCTCACTTTTTATTTCATAGGAATAAGGAAGAAAAATGTCATTTTTACTTTACCTCCTGGCACATCAGGTGTCACTGATTTGCCTACAGAAGAGTCTTCAGTCTTCTTGCGTTTTTCATCAGGTTCTGATTCTTTTAATTCAGTTTCTTCAACTAAAGTCATTAAAAAGTTCAAGGAAAAACATGAAGTTATTTAAAATAGATTTATAGACTTTGTGAAGGTAATGTTGGATACTTTCTGATTTTCAAAACTAACTTAAAACTCATGGAACTACACCTTAGTTAATAATGATTCCTTGATCTTAGAAGTAAATGGGTAAATGTTTAGATGTAGTCAATGGATTTAGGAGAAATAGGGCTAAAGCCAATGTAAAATTTTATAGGTATATTGCTTCAGAAAGAACTAAGGGTGACAAAAGACTGTTACTATTTTTAGTTCATTTAGAAAACAGCAAGTTCCATGATAACATCTTTGTAACCTACAGATCATTGAACTTCAATTGTATTTGCCCCCTTCTTCTCACCCAATAGTTCTGCTTTCATGCTATATATATTTAAATCTAAATTCAGCATGAAGAAAACATGATCCTTTCCCAACTCCTCATTTTCTCTTGTTCCCTGTTTCCTCCCTTCCTTTAGCCCCTTACAATACTACTTTTAAGGAGCCAAGTTTTGTAGGTTACTGGCAAGAGTTAACTTCTATACTCTAGGTGTTGGTTTGAGGAAAGTATGAATTTAGTGGAAATGGGCACCAGCAAAGAGGAACTATGTCCCTAAAGCCTTCCCACCCAGAAACTTTTGTTTAGGATCCCAATTCTTAAAAGTCTATTGAGGGTGTATACATCCTTTTTCTTGACTTGATGGTCAAAACGGCCCATTCTCTCTGCCTCTGGTCTCTTCCTATTTTCTTTACTTTATATACTTTACTTTTTATAAACTTTTTAAATCTATCTCCTCCTACCACTCTAAAGGCACATGTGCCTTAATAATGAATTACATTACATTATATTATATGAAAACTATAAAATAATTAAGAATAGATTAAAAGAAATCATTTAAATTTATAACTGAATGGCAAATGACTTTCTGAAGTTATCTGGTCTTTTGAGAAAACATATTATCCACTAATGGAAATACAGTTATTAAATGAGCCATAGATAAATTATCCCTTCTATATTATTCAGTTGAGAAGAGGCCATTCTAAGCAAGCTGGTGTCAAAGTTGATTGACCTAACATGCCAAAAAAATTTTAACAAAAACAAAGGAACTTATGTTAGGAGCCACTGGTGTGATATAACTATAGCTTAAAGTAAAAATTTGCTATAGAAAAGAATAAGGGCTACCAATTTGGTCATGGAACAAAATAAACAGTAACAAATAATGTAGAAAACTCAAGATGAAATTAAGATGTCTGACAACAACCAGAAGGGAGTTCATCAGAACTTCAGACAGGTAATAAAAATGAAATTTCCATTTCAATGGAAACCAGATTTTAAAACATGTGGTTCTAGATCAATCATTGGTTCTCAACCTTCCGAATGCTGTGACCCTTTGATACAGTTCCTCATGTGGTGGACCCACATAAAATTATTTAGTTGCTACTTCATAACTGTAGTTTTGCTACAAACTGTTGAGAACTGCTCTTCTAGATGCTCTCTCTACTTTGTTGCTAGGGGTATTCCAAAGCTAACAACATTGAATTTCAACCCCTAGTGATAGAAATTGAGTTGTATTTTATGTGTAAGGAGTAAACAAGGTAAAACTCAAGTTGGCCATCATCATAGAAGATTCATTTTCTTTGGTAAATAGAAAAGAAAGCATAACTAGAAAAATAATAGGCTAAGTGATAGAAAAGAAAACACTATCACCATTGGTTACTAAACAAAATAAAAAGCTTCTAATAGACTGTAGACCAAACAAGGAAGATACAGGAATCAGATTCAAAGAACTTTCCCTTAGAACAGAGAGTAAAGAGTGCTATAAAGAAGATAGCCAAGGGGATCTTCATACTAGAAGATGATTTCTTTTACCTTTCCTAATCAATAAGCCCTTGAAATCAGGAAATATGTTAGTATTCTATGGCCAACAGGGAGGATATTGGATACAATGACAAGTTATCTCTTGTGTGACAATGTTCATGTTCCTTATTTGTATCAACTTAAATATTACTAATGCTGTTCAGACATTCTGTTTAATTTATTGATTGGATGCCTGGAAGCAAACATAAAAAATAGTTAATAAATTATTGTTCCCTGATGCTGCAACATAGTCAAAATAGCCTCTTATAATTTCCATAGATATTTTTTGTCCTGTGTCATTGTTCCAAAATCTCTCTAAATTATGAAGAAAAAAATCTACAAGGATCTTACATGCCTGCCTGCTGCCTTTCTAGTTTCTTGGTTGGTTATTTGTGAAACCTCCACATGATCTCATGTTATTTGGTTTTCTCCCCACCCAAACAGCCCCTTTACCTCCTTCGCTCATTTGGAAGGCTTCTTCGCCTTTTGCTGGTTCTGCCATTACAGCTTTTTGTGAGGGTGATGCTTTTCCAATTCTAACTCTCTTCATTGGTGTTTTAGCTTTAAAAAGAAAGCCTAATTTATTGCTCCATTAACTACTTAAATTGCTTTAAATTTAACATATTAAACTATCTAGTAATCCTAACATTAGTTCTAAAAACTGCTGAAATTTGGGGAGAATGCCTTTTTGTTCTATTTCTGAGACAGGGACTTGCTTATGTAGCTGAAGCTGAGTTCTGTATTACAGGCATGTGCCAGCATACCTGGTAAAGAAACCTATTCCTAAATAGAAATCTATTTTATGTGCACTGGTGTTTTGCCTGCATGTATATGTCTGTGTGAAGGTTTCAGGTCCCCTGGAACTGGAGTTATAGACAGCTGTGAGCTGCCATGTGGGTGCTAGGAATTGAACCTAGGTCCTCTGGAAGAGCAACCAGTGCTCCCAACTGTTGAACATCTCTTTAGCTGCTTAGAAATCTATTTTAAAAAGCAGTTTTCTGTTCTGAACAACCATTCCTTCCTGTTTTTTTCACAGGGTGGCTATAAACTTTTCCCTGAATTGTTGTCAACCCAGTGAGATGTTCCTAGTATTCCATTCTTAGTTTGGTTAAAATTTTCAAATTTCAATTTTTTTTTTTTTCTTTTTTTTTCTCAAGACAGGGGTTCTCTGTGTAAGAGCCCTGGCTGTCCTGAAATTAACTTTATAGACCAGGCTGGCCTCAAACTCACTGAGATTCGCCTGCCTCTGCTTCCCGAGTGCTGGGATTAAATGCGTGCAACACCACACCCAACTTTCTTTTTTAAAACCTTTACAAAGTAGACATTCACTAGTACATTGAATAATTTATAACATCTAAGGAAATAAAATAAACTACTGTTTGAATTCCTTCTCACCAAGGTGACTTTATTGTATAACATAGTATGTCAGCTGGGTTCACAGCTTAATGGAAATTACATTTGTCTCTCTCATGTCCTGCAAGCAAGTAAGCTGCTCTATTATACCATACCATCAAAATATTACACTATGCTAGATGTGGTGACTCTCACCTGTAATCCTGGCACTTGGGAGGCAAGAATATCCCAAGGTCAAGGCTGTATTTTGAGTTCTAGGCCAACACAGGGCTACAGAGTCAGACCTCACCTCAAAAGACCAACATCTGCCAGGTGTGGTTGTTCACACCGTTAATTCCAGAACCCAGGAAGCAGAGATAAGCTGATCCCTGTGAGCTCAAAGCTGCCTGGTCTACATATGGAATTCCAGGCCAGAAAGGGTCACACAGTGAGACCCTGACTTAAAAAAAGAAAAAAAAAAATTAAAGTTGAACAGTACCTCGACGATTTGTTCTCCTGCTTGTTTTGTTCTAAACCCAAGATTAAGCCAGAAGTAGGAGGCAGTGTGATGTGGACACTGTTCTGCTCTTTAAAGGCTTGTTTCCCCATACATACACACTGTTTTCACTGTAGCTCTGTATTGGCTGCTTCAGTTTGTTTCCTGGTTTTGTCATCCTTTCTTGAGGTATAACAACTTGGGACAACCTGTACTCTGAACTAAGAGAAATGTGTGCAACCTGTACTTGTTTCTGAGGAAAACTTGAGTGGTTTTAACTGATGGCTTATGGAAAATCAAGAAGATGATATTACTCCTACTGCATCACTGCGTTCAAACCAGTTTTAAATGTAATTTCATGAAACAGAAAAATGAACACTTTCAAGTATCTACCTGCCGCAGGTCTTTCAATCATGGTTTTCAGATCTTGTGTAACAGTCTCACTTCCTGGACCTACTTGGGAGAAAGATTCAAGTTTTGTCTTCTTTGGGTCCACAGCTCTCCTCTTTCTATTTCCTTTTTTATCTGTACGGTGGTCAATTTTGCCTTGTGCTAACTCAACTTTTGAATCGTCTCCATCCTCTTCATCTCCAACTTCATCCACAGTAACAAAATTAAGCTCTTCTTTAAGATTTTTAAAATCAGCCAGAGAATCTTCATCCTCTTCAGTTACTTCATCCAAAGTCACTAAATGAAAATCACTTCTGTCATCCTGTATTTCATCTACAGTAACTAAAGCAGAAGGGTCTTCAGGCATCTGGGAAGAAATGAACCCAATAGTATCCCTTACAGTAGTTCCTTCATCTCTTTTTGAATTCAAAGTAGCAAAAGTTATATCTGCTGACTCTTCTACTTCTCCAATTTCATCCACAGTTACCAAGCGTTCCTGTTGAAGATCTTGCTCTTCGGCCATGGACAGAACAGTAACATCTTTAGGTTCACTGTGGGAAATGCAATCATCTTGGTCAATTAGTTCATCTAAGGTAAGGAGGGAGTTAGAATTTTTTACCATTTCTTCCATATTGAGCTCTTCTTCATCAATGACTTCATCAACAGTAACTAGAGCTTGTGCAGCTGCATCTTCTTCTTCTCCAATTTCATCTAGTGTTACAAAGGACAATTCTCCCTCAACACTGTGAGGGACAGAAGTTTCTCCCTTTTTCTTTTTTAAGTTAAGTTCGGGGGAAGGAGGAATTTTGAGAGCTTCTTTTCTTTTTCCTTTCAATGGAGTCTGCTTGGCTTGAGAAGGATTTACTTCTTCTATGACTTCATCCACAGTAACAAATTCATCCAAATTAAATGTAAATAATGGTTCCTGTTGGAAAGTTAAGAATCAGTACTATGAACAATGACTGACCACTATGAACTATGACTGACTAGTTTTTACTACTAGTCACAGTAAACTAATATGCAGATCATTTATGAGAACTTTACTGTAAAACCATTTCCTAAGACTAAAATAAAATTAATGTTATATTTTAAAGGGTTCCAAAGTCATGAGGCTAGCAAGATAGCTCAGTCAGTAAAGGTGCCTGCCACCAAGCCCAACAATCTAAGTTTGATACCCAGAACTAATGGTATAAAGCAAATTGTCCTCTAATTTCCATGTATGTAAGAGCACATACATGTGAGAATATGCATACACTGCATACAAATTTTAAAAAATAATTTACACTTTAAAATTACATTTAAAGCACTTGTCAAAACAATTCAAAGAATCTACTATTCCATATGTTAAATATCTAGCAAGTGTTCACTTACTAGACTTCTAGAAGCACCTCAAACAAAAATAAAAGGTAAAATAGTTAACTATATCAATCAATTTATATTTAATATGTACTTTAATTTATACAGTGCTATGAAAGTTTAAAGTTTATATTGATAAAATTATCTGAAAAGATTACTAAGATTTCATAGCTAATGCAATTGTATTTGAAAACATTATTTTAAAACTGATACCATAGCAAGTAAAATTTCCAGTAGGCTTCTGATGTAGTAAGCTGCCAATGACCCACTGCTAGTACATATAACAATAAAACTATTTAGTCTACCTCAGTGACAACAGCAAAGAACTTAGTGGCAGGATACACACGAAGCATTTCACTCCTATGCCCTGTATCTTTCACTCTCTCAACTTCTAAGTGTATAAGATAGGTGGGTACTGCTTTGGAAGGATGGATATAGAGAATGTGGATGTTCTCATTTTACCTCTTTTGATTTGGAACTTCTACCAGTAGTACTTTTAGAATTCTTAATGTTCTGCAAAGCCAACGCCTAAAATATTAAGAAATACAGAAAAACAGAGTTTATACCCAGGTTATTAATGTTCTTTAAAAAAAGAGAAAACACAATCAGCAAATATCCAAATATGGTCAGTTATGCAAATGCTTAACAAGTATACAAAATTAAGTCAACAATCATTTAATGGTATATGCACAGTCTCTAAAAGTTATAGTTAAATTCAGTTTCCAAGGTCTTTCTTCCTCTTTGCCCACAATGTCTAAGTTAGGCAATCAGTGAACTGATAAAGGAAGTTTCAATTTCAGAGGAATGAGAATGCCAAATCATCATCCTAGGAGCCACTACAGACTCTTCTTTAAATCACAGTTATACTTCTGACCAAATTTTAATTCAGCTACATTGTGAACAAGTAATACTTTCCAAGTATGTGAGTAAATGGGAACTTTGAGCTCAGTACTCCAAACGTCTACTGGCTTAAATCAATGAAATTGTTTCAGAAAGGGAAAACAGGAGCATGGGGCTGGAGTGAAGAGACGAAAGTATGAGCCAAAACTATACTTCCTACTTCACAGCTATAGCAGCAGAGCTACGCACTTCAAAGATACACCGAGTCATTCTTCTACTCTCCTCACCTTATTGTTGCTGTCATCCCGTTTCATGATGGGAGGTTTAGTCTCTGTTTCCTGAGACTGTTTTGTTATATCCTTGTAATCCAGTTTAGAATCCTTGAACTGAAGGGCTGAGGTCCTTCCACTGCATCCTCTGTTAACACCACTCTGAGTGGATTTGGATTTACTGCTGCTTTCTGCCAAGTCTGATCTGGTATTTTTAAGCAGACCAAATTCCTTGGCTGAAACTTTCTTTTCAGCATTTATTTGATCTCTAAGCACAGGTTTTGGAAAATGTTTCTGACTTTCAGTTTTTGAAGTTGTACTTTTTGCTTTAGGGGAAGACACCACAGCAGCCTTGATGCTTGTTTTACTACTACATACATTCGATACAGTCAGCACACTAGTTTTACCAGTTTCATCAGGCTTACTGCTCTGACCCACTCCTGTATCTGGGTCTGCCTTTATTACAGCATTTTCTATTGGCTTTTCTCTTATTGCTGCTATAATCTTCTCCAATTTTTCTACAAACGTGTCAGCTTCATTCTTCTCAACCTTCTCTGTATTTACTTGTAAATCCATTCTGGTTTCCTCAGTATTAAATTCATTTTCCTCCTTGTCATCCACGCTACCTTTTTCAGAAGTATCCTTTTTGCTCACAACATTCTCATCATCAATGTAACTTCCTGGCACTTGGGTCACAACACAAGCAGATGGCAGTACTTCTGAAACAGTTTCATGTTTGTCCACTTCAGCTATGGTTTCTACCATGGGCTGTGCAATTCCAGAAAATAAGTCTGCTTCGGATGGAGAATCTTCTAGAATTCCCTTGATGTTCCTTTCTTCTATGAAGACACTGTCAGATACTGATAATTCTGTTTCAGGGTTTGTAACTTCTGTCTCTTCCTTCACAAAGTCACTGGTGTACATCTGCTGATTTAAAGCAGATTCCTCTATATTTTCGCTGAATAACTCAATATTGGCTGGAGTGGATGCTACAAGAGGAATTTCTATGCTGACCTCTGCTCCTTGAGCTTCCAGTTCTAGTGTTTCAATTGCAAAGTCAGACTCATATAAAGCTTGTTTGGGTTCTTCCTTACCAAGTGTTTCCTGCTGCACTGAAGTTTCTGTTTCAATATTGCAAGTAGTTTCTTCTTCAACCTCACTAGGTTTAACAGAGGGACTATCGGCTGCTGTTTGTACCTCACTTTCATCAACAGGACTGTTTTTCAAGTCAGGGCTAAAAGTACTTAAAAACAAACAAAAAGAACACAAAAACAAACAAAAATCAAACTATGATGAGAATTCAATCATTGTAAATAATCCTGTTGATGCCAACTGTAAAGGTTTCCTGATGTACAAATACTAAGCACTGGGAAATCCAGCCAATCAGCATTAAAGTGGCCAAGATGTTATGACAGAAATCAGAAGGTGAAAGATCCAAGAGATCCTCCATCTTTTTAATTCAAAGGAAATAACAGCAAAACTAGGATTGTTGGTATCTTCTTTTTACTTGTGTAAATTAACTATTTTTTTTCACTCCAGTTTCAAGTTTGGATTTGAAGAGGCCAAACAAAAATCTGAGATATCTCAAATTATTACTAGGCCCTCTACTCATGACATAGGTAACTAAACAAAATGTGCGGTTCTACAATAAAGCTAGTGATCCATACATGGAAATTTAATATGTGTAAGTGGACTTTCATAAAAAGAAAATTGGAGGATAATGCCACTTAACCATTTTACCTCCTTTTTGGATGCAAAAGACCTATTTTTAAGTTTCTAAAAAATGTACTTATGGATGATAATACATAAAAGAAACTTTTCTCTAGAACGACCTATGTAGCTTTTGGAGACTTAAAACTGTAAGTAAAACTTTTAGAACCACCTTAACACGAACATAAAATCTTAGTACACACAAACCACTCACTCAATTATCATATAATATTTCAATTATTCAGAAGAAATGGAGAAAATGCATAGGTATGTAATTATTTTATGTTGTCATGGTCTTCCCAAACCCACAATAAGCAAACAGAAGTGTATGATTTTCCAATTCTACAACTGTCACGGAAGCAGAACCAAAATAAACTATTTTGAATTAACATTCCACATTAGAAGTTGTCTTGGAAGAAGAGTTGTTCTGAAGACCATGTCTAACACACTCTAAAAATACATTCCCACACTTTTGTTAGAAGCAGTGGGTTAGAGAAAGAAACTAGAAAGTGATCCCAACACATTAACACCTCAGTAGAGTCTTAATTCATTTTCTTGTTTCCAAGGAAGGAGAGGATAAGCTGTCATCTTGACATGCTTCTCAGAGGATGGCCACACATGCTCTAGCTCACAATATTTGATGGTATCTATCTCTGTCCTGTTCAGAGATTTGGAGAAGGTGCTAACTGCCACCCATGGGGGTCTAGTCATTTCATTAAATAAACTGGTTCTCCCAGAAGAATAACTGTAATAGTTGAGAAGTTTATTAACAGTGAGCAATCATAGATCCTAATAACAATACACTCTAATTTCTGTGTAAGCCACTCAGTATATTAAGTTTCTATTTGAAATTATTAACATCTTTAACATTGAAGATACCAAGGGCTCATATTAGGTGTTCCAAACTCATGGAACTAAAGTAAAATCTGTGGCTAAGCACAAATATGACAAAGAAACAACCGTGACATTCAGTTACATGGATATTTCTCAAAATACAAACTTTTGAAATTACAAGATTCATATCAATAATAAATTCAAACTCCTGCTTTGTTACTGGGCTATTTGCTAATCCTAAAGATTTAAACTGAACTATATAGAAACATTTATGAGGCTGAACGAACATGAAGATTTTTTAAATCTTGGCTGAAAGATGTAACAAGACTTTCTCATTTATCACATTTAAAGTTTATGAACAGTTATTCTCATTTACACAAAGAGTAACTACTGCAGTTCTGCATTTAAACAGATCACAGGCCTGTTTGTAAAGATGGCTTAATTCCATATTTTGCTTCTGTGCCAGTCATTTTAAAATTTATTATTAACTTATGTATGTGTATGTGAGCCTGCTTGAGTTTATGTGCATTGTGTGAGTGCAGAGCTCTCAGAGGCCAGAGCATGGCCCTAGGCCCCTGAAGCTGGAACTGTAGGCATTTGTGAGCCTCCATGTGAGTGCATGGAATCAAACTTGGGTTCTTCTCTGCAAGAACAGAAAGTACTCTTAATTGCTGAGCCATCTATCCTGTCTCACTGTGTACCAGTCTTTAAAAATTATAGTGTTTTCTTCATAGAAATTGTTTTAACAAAAATGAGTATCTGTTTATTGGCTAGAATAAAGGAAAGTTTCAATGTTGATTGATTTAGTTTGGAATGCCAGTGAGATGTCAAATAATATTAATACCAGAATTAAAATGGCAGTTTTTAGTTGCTTGTTTTTAAGAGATCAAAGGAAAACAGTTGCAAAAACAATTCCAGAAAGGCATTTAGTACACAGGTGTCTAATATCCAACCCCATCAATTCAGAATTTCACAAAAGGCATACAATAAAGGTTAGGTATAGGCATAAAGGATGACACCATAACACACACTAAGGATGAGATTTAACTATTGTTAAAATTGTTAAAACCAGAAATTAATGTTTACTTGAGTTCTATCATGTATTTACCAATATTAATGAACAAGGGAAATTCCATCTAGTATCCTTATTTAAAGTCTTAATCAAATGACACATAAATAGGATATGTATGATGAGAATGAAGGGTAATGTAAGTTATTATTAAACTATGAATGTGAAATTTCCTCTGAAAAATCTATGATTAGAATCTACATTAATTAGAAACAAAAGAATAACACTTCAAGATGAACGGGCAAACACTTTTAAAAAGCAACAATCTGTGGACGCTAGGTGGTGGTGGCTCATGCTTTTAATCCCAGCACTCGGGAGGCAGAGCCAGGTGGATCTCTGCGAGTTCGAGGCCAGCCTGGTCTACATAGAGATCCAGGACAGGCACCAAAACTATACAGAGAAATGCTGTCTCGAAAAACAACAACAACAAAAAAAAGCAACATTTTTTTTGTTTTGTTTTTAAAGCAAAATATCACCAGCATTTACTTGGTTTAAGTTTACTCCAAAAATAATGTTAACTATTCTGGCTATGTCCCACATTATTTTATCATTATTATTTTCTCTCTGTAATACAAGTCAGAAAAAATGACAACAAAATTGGGAAAAGTTTTAAAAAAATCAATTTAGCAAGACTAGAAAGTATTCATTAACATGTCAATATTCTGAGTTTTCAAAAGAAGAAAAACCAACAAAAATAGATTAACAACCTATTGTTTCTGATTAAAAAAACAAACTTTTGTGCATGTTTTTTTTTTAAAAAAAATATTACAAAACAGAATATTCAAAAACAAATTTTGGGGGAAATTATTTCTTGCCATCAACAGAGAAAACTGTAGGTTTGTACATATGACCTACATTGTGGCACTGTTATTTATTAAGCTCTCTGTGGATTGCATGTAAATTATTATTAGTTTAAAGATAAACAATTTTAAAACTATGTGCTGATACACAGCAACCCAGAAATATTGCTTATGAGTTACTAATGTATTTCAATATGCTCACAATCATTTTAACAATCTAGAATAGTCTGATTTTACAAAAATCTAGTTAATAAGAAAATCTGTAAGACATCATTTGCAAAACCTCAAATAAATACTTTTGTATTTAAACATTTTCAAATTGCTATTGGAAACTTACATGATCTTAAAACATAGATTAACAAATAGCAGTAATCAACAGTAAACACCATGACTAAAACAAATTGGTGAGTCAGTAGTTTGAAGAAGACTCTGAAAATTAAGTTTTGATTAGTGGATACAAAATAGTACTTTGTTTTGACAAATATTCCCATTCCATATTTTAAATGTTCTAAAACTCTACCAACTTTTTAAAAAAAAATACACTGAAAATTGTACTTTTAAGTTAATGAAAATTTAAGATTAAATATACTGTATTTATCTTTTTTGGTACACAACAATCTAAGTGAAGAGCATGTGCTCCAGTGTGGGGTTCCCCTGACCCCACCAAAGAATTAGGCCCATTGCCCGCAGCAGACCTTGACTGAGGATGGGTAGTGCTCCACTGGCCTGTCACCCAGCCTCTCGGTACCCGGAGACAATCAGACAAATAGATGCAGTGGGGAGTCATGTCAAGCAGGAACTCATTTATTAAGCATCACCACACCCTTTATAAAGTACCAAACCATAAGTCAGCTTTCCTTCTACCAATCACAACAAAGGTCATGTATCCACGAGCCTCTCAGGTATAGCTCAGTAGGATGATCACGAGGAGGCCATGCACCAACATCTTCTCTCTTGATTCCAAGAGCCAATCATAATTTTTGGTAAACAAGTTAGGTTCCCACCCAGCTCACTTCCTCTCAGCGCCATCTTTGGCTTTTGCAGCGACATGTGCTCGGCATACCCACAACTCTCACTTTTCTGTTTTTGAGCAAGCCCACCTTGGGTTAGGTATGGACAGGGCACCTTCTACGAAGATTTGCACAGTGCTCTGGTACCTCAGATTAGGTTCACCCCCTATGTCAGGGAAGTGTCATTAGTTATCGAGCCTGTCATAGTAATGGCAAAGTCATGAGCTGTGTTTTTTTTTTTTGGACCCTGAAGAATTTGATTAGTTTTCTCCATAACCAAGGCCCAAAAGTACAGGCCAGAAATAAAAGAGCCACCGGCCCGTAGAGTATGGAAATGTGGAAATGAGTGTGGTCAGCCAAGGAGCCATTTAAACCATTGTTGATACCAAGGCATATTTTAATTTTTTTCTTGTGTATCTCATCTAGATTATGTAAAATAACTCCAGAATGGTCTACATAAAAGCAGCATTCTGCCAGTGCTGTGCATGGACCTTCTTGCTTTAAGAAAAGGTCTAAGCCTCTCCTGTTTTGAAAAGTCATTTGAGCAGGAGTATCAAGAGACTTTTCTAAGTATCTTTCCTCATGGATTGGGGTCCAGTCACCCACAGCTCAGGATCCCCTGGCCAGATCGCAGAGGTCTGGCCACCAGGAGCCAGAACTGCCTCCTTCTCAGATGCATTCTTGCCAGTACCAGCACTGATCACCTCCCATAAGTTGAGGGTAATGCTGGTTCCTCTGGAGGGTAGCAGAGTCACCCACAGGAGGGCCTCCATCTGAAACAGTCAAGGAACATAAGCGCTCCTCAAGGGACCAAGTCCCTTGGATCTGTTTATTGTTACTATTTCTTTTGTTTTTTTTTTTTCCCCTCGAAAACAAGCTGCGACCATCAAAGGACCTTCCTTTCCTTATTGGTCAAATGGGTCCTGGGTGTCTTTGGCATCCTCCTGTAAGGATAGGGAGGGAAGGAATTTGAGGTTTCTGGCCGGTAGCCAGATTGGGGCATTCTCCCCAATGGGGAAGACACATCCATATCCTTTTTCCATTGTAGGTAGGGGATCTGGTCCCCTCCATTTGAATGTCAGTGGGTCTTTCCATCTGACTTGTATCTGTGGTTTGGGGTTTCATTGACCCCAATGCTTTTGAAATCTGGATTCCAACATCCTTTTGGGCAAATTTAAAATATTATGGGTCAGGAGGGCTAGCTGCAGGCATATATGGGGGCTAATTCCCTCTTTTTGTTTTTGTAGCTGTTCTTTGAGGCACTGATGACTTCTTTCAAC